>NW_026575881.1:0-12500 GCF_028641065.1 Leucoraja erinaceus | reverse complement strand
GTTCCGGAATCCCCGCATCTTCCCGTCCGGCCTGATCCGGTGCTCCAGGCAGAACAGCTCCCAGCAGGCGTTGCCCAGTTGGACTCCGGCTTGGCCGATGTGGATGGAAATACACTCACGCTGGAGGGAGGGGGGAGGGAGGGAGGGAGGGAGGGGGAGAGAGAGAGGAGAGAGGGAGAGAGAGAGGGAGAGAGAGAGAGGAGAGCGAGAGAGAGAGGGAGGGAGAGAGGGAGAGAGAGGGAGGGAGAGAGAGAGAGAGAGGAGAGAGGGAGAGGGAGGGAGAGAGGGAGAGGGAGAGTGTAGATTAGTCTCTGTGTACATATACACGCCTGCCACCCACTACATGGGTATTACAGTACTACACTCAATAAATAGCTGTGTGTTGAGAGAAATGCCAATTAACCGATAAGGAATAAGATATAAGAATAGAGGGAAGAGAAGAGAGAGAGAGGGAGGGAGAGGAGGAAATGAGGTGTAGGAGAGAGAGGGGTCGAGGGAGAGAGAGGAGGAGAGAGGGAGGAGAGAGAGGGAGACGAGGAGAGAGAGAGAGAGGGAAGAGAGGCGGAGAGAGGAGAGCAGAGGAAGAGAGGGAGAGGAGAGAGAGAGCTAGGAGATTAGAGAGGGAGAGGAGGGTGAGAGGATGGAGAATTGCTCTGAGGAGGGAGAGGAGGGAGAGGAGAGAGAGAGAGAGAGAGAGAGGGAGGGGAGAAGGTGAGAGGATCCCTCTGAGAGCGTGACCCAGGAGAGGAGGGGAGAGTGAGAGGGAGAGGGAGGAGGAGAGGGAGACGACTGGTCTCTGCCCTCAGCGAGGAGGGAGAGAGAGGGAGGGAGGAGAAGCAGGGATTCTGAGTTGGAGGAGACAGCTCCCTGGGAGAGTTGAAGATTAGTCTCTGTGTCCCATATACACGCTGCCACCCTAACTACATGGTATTACATTGTACTACACTACAAGGATTACACTCAATAACTGTGTGTTCAAATCTAAATACAATCTGGGACTCTCAGGATCTGGGAGAAAGAAAGATAAGCATGAGAGAGGGAGAGGAGAGGAAGGGAGAGAGGAGAGTGAGAGAGATCCGAGAGGGGAGGGAGAGGGAGGGAGAGGAGAGAGAGTATGGGAGGGGAGTTCATGGAGAGGAAATCCGGAGAGAGATCTGGGAGAGGGAGGGAGGGGAAGAGCATCTCCGAGGAGAGAGGGAGAGGGAGAGGGGAGGAGAGAGTCGGGAGAGAGGAGAGGCGCACCGGGGAGGGACAAGGGAGGGAAGGTTAGGGGAGGGATCCCCAGGAGAGAGAGAGAGGGAGAGAGGGAGAGAGGGTGAGAAACAGAGAGGGAGAGAGCAAGAGAGGGACAGAGAGACAGAGGGAGAGACAGAGAGAGGGAGAGACAGATACAGACAGTGAGAAACAGAGAGAGAGGGAGAGGGAGAGAGGGAGAAGAAAGAGAGGGAGAGAGGAAGAGAGGGAGAGAGGGAGAGGGGAAGTGAGGAAGAAAGAGAGAAGGAGAGGGAGGGAGAGAGCGGGAGAGTGGCCGTGTGACGATGAGAGAATGGGACCTTGTGACCTTGGAACCTTCAGGTCGTAGAGAGGGAGGAGGGAGGGAGAGAGAGGGAGGGAGAGGGAGGGTCTCTTTCTGGGGTTTTGTGGGGTAAAAGCAGAGGGGGTGTGGACAGGTAAACCATATCTGCGCACACACTCACATATTCACACACTCTCTCTCTCTCTCTCTCTCTCTCTCTCTCTCTCTCTCCCTCTCTCTGTCTCTCTCTCTCTCAGTCTCTCTCTCCTCTCTCTCTCTCTCTCTCTGTCTGTCTCTCTCTCTCTCTCTCTCTCTCTCTCTCTCTCTCTCTCTCTCTCTCTCTCTCTCTCTCTCTCTCTCTCTCTCTCTCTCTCTCTCTCTCTCTCTCTCTCTCTCTCTCTCTCCCTCTATCTCTCTCTCTCTCTCTCTCTCTCTCCCTCTCTCTCTTTGTCTCTCTGTCTCTCCCTCTCTCTCGTTTTCTCTCTCTGTCTGTGTCTGTCTCTCTCTCTCTCTGTCTCTCTCTCTCTCTGTCTATCTCTCTCTGTCTCTCTCTCTGTCCTCTCTCTCTCTCCTCTATCTCTCTCTCTCTCTCTCTCTCTCTCTGTCTGTCTCTCTCTCTCTCTCTCTCTCTCTCTCTCTCTCTCTCTCTCTCTCTCTCCCTCTCTCTCTCTCTCTCTCTCTCACTCACACTCACTCACTCCGGTTCCTCACCATCTCGAGCCGGTAGTCCTGGGATTTCCTCGACGGCCAGTGCTCGGGTTGTGAATCTGCTGGAGGGGTGGGGACCGGAGAGGAAGATGGCAGATCAGTGGGGATCGGGGGGGGGGGGGGGGGGGGGGGAAGACTCACCCCTGTCCACAAATCCCACGTCCCGTCCCGGAATTCTTACCTCACATCCAGAATTCCCACATCCTATCCAGAATTCCCACATGCAAACTGTAATTCCCACATCCCCATCCAGAATTCCCACTCATCCCATCCAGAATTCCCACATCCCCATCCAGAATTCCCACTCGCCCCACCCAGAATTCCTAAATCACATCCGGAATTCCCATATCCAATCTGTAATTCCCACATTTCATTCAGAATTCCCACATACCATTCAGGATTCCCACATACCATTCAGGATTCCCACAAATCATTCAGAATTCCCACTCACCCCATCCGGAATTCTTACAACACATCCAGAATTCCCACATACCATTCAGAATTCCGACATACCATCCAGAATTCCCACATCACATCCAGATTTCCCACAAACCATCCAGAATTCCCACAAACCATGCAGAATTCCTACATCACATCCGGAATTCCCACAAACCATCCAGAATTCCCACAGACCATCCAGAATTCCCACATACCATTCAGGATTCCCACAAACCATCCAGAATTCCTACATCACATCCGGAATTCCCACATTTCATTCAGAATTCCCACATATCATCCAGAATTCCCACATACCATCCAGAATTCCCACAAACCTTCCAGAATTCCTACATCACATCCGGAATTCCCATATCCAATCTATAATTCCCACATTTATTCAGAATTCCCACATACCATTCAGAATTCCCACTCACCCCACCCAAAATTCCCCCATATCATTCAGAATTCCCACAAAATTCCCACATCCAAAACCATCCGGAATTCCGACATACCATCCAGAATTCCCACAAACCATCCAGAATTCCCACAAACCCCACCTAGAATTCTTACAACACATCCAAAATTCCCACATATCATTCAGAATTCCCACTCACCCCATCCAGAATTCCTACATCACATCCAGAATTCACATATCCAATCTGTAATTCCCACATTTCATTCAGAATTCCCACATACCATTCAGAATTCCCACATAGCATTCAGAATTCCCACTCACCCCGCCCGGAATTCTCACAACACATCCAAAATTCCCACATATCATTCAGAATTCCCACAAACCATCCAGAATTCCCACAAACCATCCAGAATTACCACAAACCATCCAGAATTCCTACATCACATCCGGAATTCCCACTCACCCCATCCAGAATTCCCACAAACCACACAGAATTCTCACACGCACCACATCCTATCCAGAATTCAAAACGCCATCCAGAATTCCCACATCCCATCAAAGAATTCCCACATTCCTCCGCCGAATTCAGACATTCCTAATTCCCATTCCCTCTCAACCCATGCAGAATTCCCACAGTTCCCATCCAGAACTTTGTGCTGGAGTAACTCAGCGGGTCAGGCAGCATCTCTGGAGAGAAGGAATGGGTGACGTTTCGGGTCGAGACCCTTCTTCCTAGAACAGTTGAGTTAAGATGTGTTTATTGTCCCGTGTGAGTTGTGAGTCTCTGGAATTCTCTGCCTCCACCGCCCTCTGAGGCAGAGAATTCCACAGACTCACAACTCTCACTGTGAGAAAAAGTGTTTCCTCGTCTCCGTTCTAAATGGCCGACCCCTTATTCTTAAACTGTGTGTGTGTGTGGCCCCTGGTTCTGGACTCCCCCAACATTGGGAACATGTTTCCTGCCTCTAGCGTGTCCAAACCCTTAACAATCTCATATATGTTTCAATGAGATGCCCTCTCATCCTTCTAAACTCCACAGAGTGTACAAGCCCACAGCCGCTCCACATTCTCTCAGCATATGACAGTCCCGCCATCCCGGGAATTAACCTGGTGAACCTACGCTGGGCTCCCTCAATAGCAAGAATGTCCTTCCTCAAATTAGGGGGGCAAAACTGCACACAATACTCCAGGTGTGGTCTCACCAGGGCCCTGTACAACTGCAGAAGGACCTCTTTGCTCCTGTACTCAACTCCTCTTGTTATGAAGGCCAACAGGCCAAAACTGCACACAATACTCCAGGTGTGGTCTCACCAGGGCCCTGTACAACTGCAGAAGGACCTCTTTGCTCCTAGACTCAACTCCTCTTGTTATGAAGGCCAACAGGCCATTGGCTTTCTTCACTGCCTGCTGTACCTGCATGCTTACTTTCATAGACTGATGAACAAGGACCCCCAGATCCCCTTTTCCCAACTTGACACCATTTAGATAGTAATCTGCCTTCCTGTTTTTGCCACCAAAGTGGATAACCTCACATTTATCCGCATTAAACTGCATCTGCCACGCTTCTGCCCGCTCCCCCAACCTGTCCAAGTCACCCTGAATTCTCATAGCATCCTCCTCACAGTTCACACTGCCACCCAGCTTTGTGTCCTCTGCAAATTTGCTAATGTTACTTTGAATCCCTTCATCAAAATCATCGATGTATATTGTAATTTGAGTCTAGGAGCAGGGAGGTTCTACTGCAGTTGTACAGGGTCTTGGTGAGACCACACCTGGAGTATTGCGTACAGTTTTGGTCTCCTAATCTGAGGAAAGACATTCTTCACAGCAAAAGGATTTGAGTCTAGGAGCAGGGAGGTTCTACTGCAGTTGTACAGGGTCTTGGTGAGACCACACCTGGAGTATTGCGTACAGTTTTGGTCTCCTAATCTGAGGAAAGACATTCTTGCCATAGAGGGAGTACAGAGAAGGTTCACCAAACTGATTCCTGGGATGTCAGGACTTTCATATGAAGAAAGACTGGATAGACTCGGCTTGTACTCGCTAGAATTTAGAAGATTGAGGGGGGATCTTATAGAATCTTAAGGGGTTGGACAGGCTAGATGCAGGAAGATTGTTCCCGATGTTGGGGAAGTCC
Organism: Leucoraja erinaceus; assembly: GCF_028641065.1. NCBI lineage: Eukaryota > Metazoa > Chordata > Chondrichthyes > Rajiformes > Rajidae > Leucoraja > Leucoraja erinaceus. The sequence goes on along the minus strand of NW_026575881.1, from coordinate 7,286 downwards.
AGAACAAGGGGTCACAGTTTAAGGATAAGGGGGAAATCCTTTAGGAACCGAGATGAGATGAGAAAAAAACATTTTTTTTCACCCACAGAGTGTGGTGAATCTGTGGAATTCTCTGCCACATAAGGTAGTTGAGGCCACACAGTTCATTGGCTATATTTAAGAGGGAGTTAGATGTGGCCCTTGTGGCTAAAGGGATCAGGGGGTATGGAGAGAAGGCAGGTATGGGATACTGAGTTGGATGATCAGCCATGATCATATTGAATGGCGAATGGTGCAGGCTCGAAGGGCCGAATGGCCTCTACTCCTGCACCTATTGTCTATGTTTCTATGTTTCTATGATCAGCCATGATCATATTGAATGGCGAATGGTGCAGGCTCGAAGGGCCGAATGGCCTCTACTCCTGCACCTATTGTCTATGTTTCTATGTTACTTTGATCAGCCTTGATCATATTGAATGGCGAATGGTGCTGGCTCGAAGGCCCTCACATTTATCCGCATTAAACTGCATCTGCCACGCTTCTGCCCGCTCCCCCAACCTGTCCAAGTCACCCTGCATTCTCATAGCATCCTCCTCACAGTTCACACGGCCACCCAGCTTTGTGTCCTCTGCAAATTTGCTAATGTTACTTTGAATCCCTTCATCCAAATCATCGATGTATGTTGTAAACGATGTCCCGTAAATTACACGCTAGTGGGACAGGGGCAGCAAGTTCACACGACACACAGAGAGATCCAAAATGTGAGTTTTATATCGAGAGATTGACTAGCGGAGGACAACCGCGACAACGTTGTGTACGGGTTTACGGGCTGGATGCGCGCAGGTTCTTCCTGAGCCGCCGTAAACCGCCACTGAGTCGCGCCCGCCAGCTCTTCAACTTCCACGCGGGCCGCTCCAGGAAGGCGAGGAACGGCGGCGGTTCCCGGGCGCGCGGACGGCTTCGTGCCAGGGAGGGGCGGGGCAACGGGCGCCATCCGGGGACGAGGAATGCCGGCTTCTCTTCTTCGATGGCCGGCCCGCGTTCCATCTCCTCGCCGTCGCCTCCGGCCCCGACGTACCTCCTCGGCACCGAGGCGCTCTTCGCCACCGCCCCCGGATCCGGTGGGCACGGGTAATCGCCGAGGGGAGCGGGCGGAGCCAATTCGCCCTGGCACCGGCGTTCCCGGCAGACGTCCCGCTCGTCGAAGGTTTGCTCCGCGATCTCTGCGGTCTCCGGGATATCCGGGATCTCTGCGATTTTCGGACTCTCCGGAATCTCCCGGAACTCTGAGACCTCCGGGATCTCCGGGATCTCTGCGATCTGCGGGCTCTCCGGGATCTCCCGGAACTCTGAGAACTCCGGGATCTGCGGGATCTCCGGAATCTCTGGGCTTGCCTCTCTCGCCATCTCATCCGTCGGAAACGGCTCCCCGACGCTCCCCGAACGGCCCAGAACGGCCGTCACCTCCAGCTCCCTCTCCGCCACCTCCGTCTCAGATCCGACGGCAACATCCCGACCTCCGTCGAGGTGGCCCCCCTCTGCCTCTTCCGATTTCGTCCCCGGCTCGGAGGAGAGGTGGTTTAGGAATTTCTCCCGCCCCAGGAGATACGCGAATCCACGTGGCTACGATCATTAGTCGACCGTTGGCGGGTTTGGGAGGGGGGTGAGAGGTCCCGCCAAGGTGCGATGGGATGCTGACAATTTGCACCTGAGGCACAGAATGCCTCCTGGAGTACAAGTAGCGGCGAATTCAAAACGCAACCAGAGATTGGATCACAATGGATCAACACTGGTTATTGATTCCACTTCATTATGGCCTCATAGGTTCTACCAGCGGAATGAGGCCCATGAGGCCATTCGGCCCATCCAGTCTCCTCCGCCATTCAAACCGTGCCTCATCTAGCTCACCCCAGTCTCCTGCCTTCTCCCCGTAACATTGGTAGCGTGGCCGAGCGGTCTAAGGCGCTGGATTAAGGCTCCAGTCTCTTCGGGGGCGTGGGTTCGAATCCCACCGCTGCCATCTCTTTATTATCTAAATGGTGGCCGATTGGGAAAGGGGGAGATGCAGCGAGACCTGGGTGTCATGGTACACCAGTCATTGAAAGTAGGCATGCAGGTGCAGCAGGCAGTAAAGAAAGCGAATGGTATGTTAGCTTTCATTGCAAAAGGATTTGAGTCTAGGAGCAGGGAGGTTTCTACTGCAGTTGTACAGGGTCTTGGTGAGACCACACACCTGGAGTATTGCGTACAGTTTTGGTCTCCAAATCTGAGGAAGGACATTATTGCCATAGAGGGAGTGCAGAGAAGGTTCACCAGACTGATTCCTGGGATGTCAGGACTGTCTTATGAAGAAAGACTGGATAGACTTGGTTTATATTCTCTAGAATTTAGAAGATTGAGAGGGGATCTTATAGAAACTTACAAAATTCTTAAGGGGTGGGACAGGCTAGATGCAGGAAGATTGTTCCCGATGTTGGGGAAATCCAGGACAAGGGGTCACAGCTTAAGGATCAGGGGGAAATCCTTTAAAACCGAGATGAGAAGAACTTTTTTCACACAGAGAGTGGTGAATCTCTGGAACTCTCTGCCGCAGAAGGTAGTCGAGGCCAGTTCATTGGCTATATTTAAGAGGGAGTTAGATGTGGCCCTAAAGGGATCAGGGGGTATGGAGAGAAGGCAGGGATGGGATACTGAGTTGGATGATCAGCCATGATCACATTGAATGGCGGTGCAGGCTCGAAGGGCCGAATGGCCTCTACTCCTGCACCTAATTTCTATGTTTCTATGTTCTAACTCCTGACACCCGCACAGATCTGGAATCCATCTATCTCTGCCGTAAAAACATCCACTGACTTGTGGCCTCCGCAGTGTCTGTGGCAACCAATCCCACAGATTCACCACCCTCTGGCTGAAGAAATTCCTCCTCGTCTCCTTCCTGAGAAGATTACAATAGACAATAGACAACAGGGGCAGGAGTAGAGGCCATTCGGCCCCTTCGAGCCAGCACCATTCGCCATTCAATGTGATCACGGCTGATCATCCCCAATCAGTTCCCCGTTCCTGCCTTCTCCCCATATCCCCTGACTCCGCTATCTTTAAGAGCCCTATCTAGCTCTCTCTTGAAAAAAAAACATCCAGAGAACCCTCCACCGAGGCAGGGAATTCCAGACTCACAACTCTCTCTGTGAGAAAAAGTGTTTCCTCCAATGTGATCACGGCTGATCATCCCCAATCAGTCCCCGACCCTGCCTTATTCCCATAATCCCACACTCTCTGTGTCTCGCTGTGTGTGAGTGTCTTTCTTGAAAGAATTCTCTCCAGAGAACCGGCCTCCACCGCCCTCTGAGGCAGAGAATTCCACAGACTCACAACTCTCACTGTGAGAAAAAGTGTTTCCTCGTCTCCGTTCTAAATGGCCGACCCCTTATTGTTAAACTGTGTGTGTGTGTGTGTGTGCGTGCGTGCGTGTGTGTGTGTGTGTGTGTGTGTGTGTGTGTGTGTGCGTGGTGTGTGTGTGTGTGTGTGTGTGTGTGTGCGTGTGTGTGTGTGTGTGTGTGTGTGTGTGTGTGGCCCCTGGTTCTGGACTCCCCCAACATCGGGAACATGTTTCCTGCCTCTAGCGTGTCCAAACCCTTAACAATCTCATATATGTTTCAATGAGATCCCCTCTCATCCTTCTAAACTCCACAGAGTGTACAAGCCCACAGCCGCTCCACATTCTCTCAGCATATGACAGTCCCGCCATCCCGGGAATTAACCTGGTGAACCTACGCTGGGCTCCCTCAATAGCAAGAATGTCCTTCCTCAAATTAGGGGACCAAAAAACTGCACACAATACTCCAGGTGTGGTCTCACCAGGGCCCTGTACAACTGCAGAAGGACCTCTTTGCTCCTATACTCAACTCCTCTTGTTATGAAGGCCAACAGGCCAAAACTGCACACAATACTCCAGGTGTGGTCTCACCAGGGCCCTGTACAACTGCAGAAGGACCTCTTTGCTCCTGTACTCAACTCCTCTTGTTATGAAGGCCAACAGGCCAAAACTGCACACAATACTCCAGGTGTGGTCTCACCAGGGCCCTGTACAACTGCAGAAGGACCTCTTTGCTCCTGTACTCAACTCCTCTTGTTATAGAAACATAGAAACATAGACAATAGGTGCAGGAGTAGAGGCCATTCGGCCCCTCAATCCCCAGTCTCCTGCCTTCTCCCCATAACCCCTGACACCCGCACAGATCTGGAATCCATCTATAACCATATAACAATTACAGCACGGAAACAGGCCATCTCGACCCTTCTAGTCCGTGCCGAACACATATTCTCCCCTAGTCCCATCCACCTGCGCTCAGACCATAACCCTCCATTCCCTTCCCGTCCATATAACTATCCAATTTATTTTTAAATGATAAAAACGAACCTGCCTCCACCACCTTCACTGGAAGCTCATTCCACACAGCCACCACTCTCTGAGTAAAGAAGCTCACCCTCATGTTACCCCTCCCTTAATTCTCAAATCATGTCCCCTTGTTTGAATCTTCCCTACTCTCACAGTGGGAAAAGCTTGTCCACGTCAACTCTGTCTATCCCTCTCATCATTTTAAAAACCTCTATCAAGTCCCCCCTTAACCTTCTGCGCTCCAGAGAATAAAGCCCTAACTTGTTCAACCTTTCTGTGTAACTTAGTTGTTGAAACCCAGGCAACATTCTAGTAAATCTCTCTATTTTGTTGACATCCTTCCTATAATTAGGCGACCAAAATTGTACACCATACTCCAGATTTGGTCTCACCAATGCCTTGTACAATTTAACATTACATCCTGGGATGTCAGGACTGTCTTATGAAGAAAGACTGGATAGACTTGGTTTGTACTCTCTAGAATTTAGAAGATTGAGAGGGGATCTTATAGAAACTTACAAAATCCTTAAGGGGTTGGACAGGCTAGATGCAGGAAGATTGTACCCGATGTTGGGGAAGTCCAGGACAAGGGGTCACAGCTTAAGGATAAAGGGGAAATCCTTTAAAACCGAGATGAGAAGAACTTTTTTCACGCAGAGGGTGGTGAATCTCTGGAACTCTCTGCCACAGAGGGTAGTTGAGGCCAGTTCATTGGCTATATTTAAGAGGGAGTTAGATGTGGCCCTTGTGGCTAAAGGGATCAGGGGGTATGGAGAGAAGGCAGGTATGGGATACTGAGTTGGGATGATCAGCCATGATCATATTGAATGGCGGTGCAGGCTCGAAGGGCCGAATGGCCTACTCCTGCACCTAATTTCTATGTTTCTATGTTTCTATCCCAACTTCTATACTCAATGCTCTGATTTATAAAGGCCAGCATACCAAAAGCTTTCTTTACCACCCTATGAGATTCCACCTTCAGGGAACTATGCATAGTTATTCCCAGATCCCTCTGTTCAACTGCATTCCTCAATTCCCTACCATTTACCATGTACGTCCTATTTTGATTTGTCCTGCCAAGGTGTAGCACCTCACACTTATCAGCATTAAACTCCATCTGCCATCTTTCAGCCCATTCTTCCAAATGGCCTAAATCTCTGTAGACTTTGAAAATCTACTTCATTATCCACAACCCCATCTGCCGTGAAAACATCCACTGACTTGTGGCCTCCACAGTGTCTGTGGCAACAAATCCTACAGATTCACCACCCTCTGGCTGAAGAAATTCCTCCTCGTCTCCTCCTGAGAAGATTACAATAGACAATAGACAGCAGGTGCAGGAGTAGAGGCCATTCGGCCCTTCGAGCCAGCACCATTCGCCATTCAATGTGATCACGGCTGATCATCCCCAATCAGTTCCCCGTTCCTGCCTTCTCCCCCATATCCCCTGACTCTCTCCGCTATCTTTAAGAGCCTCTATCTCGAAAGAATTCTCTCCAGAGAACCGGCCTCCACCGCCCTCTGAGGCAGAGAATTCCACAGACTCACAACTCTCACTGTGAGAAAAAGTGTTTCCTCGTCTCCGTTCTAAATGGCCGACCCCTTATTCTTAAACTGTGTGTGTGTGTGTGTGTGTGTGTGTGTGTGTGTGTGTGTGTGTGTGTGTGTGTGTGTGTGTGTGGCCCCTGGTTCTGGACTCCCCCAACATCGGGAACATGTTTCCTGCCTCTAGCGTGTCCAAACCCCTTAACAATCTCATATATGTTTCAATGAGATGCCCTCTCATCCTTCTAAACTCCACAGAGTGTACAAGCCCACAGCCGCTCCACATTCTCTCAGCATATGACAGTCCCGCCATCCCGGGAATTAACCTGGTGAACCTACGCTGGGCTCCCTCAATAGCAAGAATGTCCTTCCTCAAATTAGGGGGGCAAAACTGTACACAATACTCCAGGTGTGGTCTCACCAGGGCCCTGTACAACTGCAGAAGGACCTCTTTGCTCCTGTACTCAACTCCTCTTGTTATGAAGGCCAACAGGCCAAAACTGCACACAATACTCCAGGTGTGGTCTCACCAGGGCCCTGTACAACTGCAGAAGGACCTCTTTGCTCCTGTGCTCAACTCCCCTTGTTATAGAAACATAGAAACATAGACAATAGGTGCAGGAGTAGAGGCCATTCGGCCCTTCGAGCCTGCACCATTCGCCATTCAATATGATCATGGCTGATCATCCAACTCAGTATCCCGTACCTGCCTTCTCTCCATACCCCCTGATCCCTTTAGCCACAAGGGCCACATCTAACTCCCTCTTAAATATAGCCAATGAACTGTGTGGCCTCAACTACCTTCTGTGGCAGAGAGTTCCAGAGATTCACCACTCTCTGTGTGAAAAAAAATGTTCTTCTCATCTCGGTTTTAAAGGATTTCCCCCTTATCCGTAAGCTGTGACCCCTTGTCCTGGACTTCCCCAACATCGGGAACAATCTTCCTGCATCTAGCCTGTCCAACCCCTTAAGAAATTTGTAAGTTTCTATAAGATCCCCTCTCAATCTCCTAAATTCTAGAGAGTATAAACCAAGTCTATCCAGTCTTTCTTCATAAGACAGTCCTGACATCCCAGGAATCCGTCTGGTGAACCTTCTCTGCACTCCCTCTATGGCAATAATGTCCTTCCTCAGATTTGGAGACCAAAACTGTACGCAATACTCCAGGTGTGGTCTCACCAAGACCCTGTACAACTGCAGTAGAACCTCTCTGCTCCTATACTCAAATCCTTTGGCTATGAAGAATGCCTTTCCTCAGATTAGGAGACCAAAACTGTACGCAATACTCCAGGTGTGGTCTCACCAAGACCCTGTACAACTGCAGTAGAACCTCCCTGCTCCTAGAGTCAAATCCTTTTGCAATGAA
>NW_026575880.1:242500-254498 GCF_028641065.1 Leucoraja erinaceus | reverse complement strand
CATCGCCAGTTGCCGATTTTAGTGGACCTGTTAAATGAAACGTAATGTTTGATCCGCTTAAGATGCTGCCGTCTTGCGTGTATAGTGTTCTCTCCAAGCACTATTTATACACAAGGGATTTTGTCGGGCGGGGGTTCGTCTAATTTTGTATGTTCGTACTAATATGTGTTTATCTTGGCAGAGGGCTGAATATGTGTCGCAACAACTTCCAAGAAAGCTGCCGTGGGTCGGGTATCTTTGTAAGTTGCCAGGCAAGATCTAACGCATCTTGTTTTGTTGTAACCTTACACAATACACAACGGATGTGGGTGACAAAAGGGAATTGAGTATATTTATTGCTTCATTCCTAGTTAATCAAAGACAAACATCGATCAGATTATGGAGTAAACCATGAGAAGTCAGGGTAAGATAGTCTCCACTGCAACTTCCTCAATGAATGCAGCTGTGCCCACTGTCTTCCTGTCCTCTCACACCCAGGTTTTACTTTAGTTTCGAGCAGGGGTCGACAACCCACGACCCACGGGGCGGAAAAACCGTCCCGAAACCCAAAATCATCCGGCCCACAGGAATTTTTGATTTCGTTATTTACACTTCTTTACAAAAAGTCGGAACTGATATAATCCCACGAACTGGGCAAAAGGTTAGTTGGATTGGTGGACGTGATTCCACTGATATAAAGTTGTAGCGGCTGTGGTGCCAGGAGTTCAGCGCGCCCCGGTACCATCCATCCCCGTGCTTCACCCCGGGGGGCTGGGATGGGGAGGGGGAGGGGGATTGCTATGAGAATGCAGGGTGACATGGACAGGTTGGTTGAGTGGGCAGATGCATGGCAGATGCAGCTTAATGTAGATAAATGTGAGGTTATCCCCTTTGGTAGCAAAACAGGAAGACAGATTACTATGTAAATGTTGTCAAGTTGGAAAAAGGGGAAGTACAACGTGATCGTGGGGGGTCGTTGTTCATCAGTCAATGAAAGTAAGCATGCAGGTACAGCCTGTGAATGGCATGTTGGCCTTCATAACAAGAGGATTTGAGTATAGGAGCAAATAGGTCCTCGTGCAGTTGTACAGGGCCCTAGTGAGACCACACCTGGAGTATTGTGTGCAGTTTTGGTCTCCAAATTTGAGGAAGGACATTCTTGCTATTGAGGGAGTGCAATGTAGGTTTACAAGTTTAATTCTCGGGATGGCGGGACTGTCGTATGCTGAGAGAATGGAGCGTCTGGGCTTGTACACTCTGGAGTTTAGAAGAATGAGAGGGAATCTTATTGAAACATATAAGATTATTAAGGGTTTTTTGGACATCCTAGAGTCAGGTTCCTGATATGGGAGAGTCCAGAATCAGAGGGCCACAGTTTAAGAATAAGGGGTAAGCCATTTAAAGGGCCGTGGAGGCCGGTTTCTCTGGATTCTTTCGAGAGAGCTAAATAGAGCTTATGGGGCATATGGGGAGAAGGCAGGAATGGGGTCATGATTCGTGGATGATCACCAATTACCACATTGAATGATGGTGCTGGCTCGAAGGACCGAATGGCCTACTCCTGCACATATTGTCTATTGTCTATAATAGCAGTGTCTCAAATTACCTGCTATGTTCAGTAGACATAATATTGCTGAAATATATAAATTTGTCAATTCATCACAATAATGTGTTTACCTTGGCAAAGGCTGGAGATGTCACAGCAAACTGCGAGAAGCCTGGATTTCAATAGCTTTAAAATAGTTTATAGAAAGTGTACAGAGTCCACTCATATTAATGTCTCTTGTACAGGGTCCTCAGTGTTCCTGGACCAGTCCAGTTTACTGTCTAGGTACACGCCAAGATATTGTACTCCCTGCTAAACTGCACATCAACACCATTGATGGAGACTGGAGACAGGGGACAGGGGTGTTCCTCGCCTCCTAAAGTCCACCGCTAACTTCTTCGTCTTGTTGGGTGTTGAGCTGCAGGTGATTCAGCCCATACCACTCAACAAAGTCGTTGACTACACCTCTGTATCCAGCATCCCTCCCCTCAATGATGCAGTTCACAATTGCAGAGTCATCTGAAAATTTCTGCATGTGGCAGGAGTCCGAGTTGTTTCTGAAATCCGAGGTGTAGATTGTGAACAGGAAGGGAGAGAGGACCCATCCCCTGTGGGGCTCCTGTGTTGCTCATTACTAGAGCCAGGATTTTGCTATGAATACCGTGTGCCTTTTCATGCCTTTTTTGATGATTTCACCAGGATAATGCCTTTTTCACGATCAAGTGCCTAAATCAGCCCCTTTTTTTCCATTTTGCTCAAAGGTCGTGCTATTTTCTTTAGTTGTACCGTGATTTCAATGGATCTTGGAAACTTATTGTCATTCAGACCTTTGGTCTGAATCGAAATTTTGTTGTGCCTCGCAGTCATACAATAATAAAGTAACAATACACACAAAAACACAAATTTAACATCGCTACAGTGAGTTCACCAGACACCTCCTCACTGTGATGGAAGGCAAAAATCTTAAGTCTGTGTCTCTTCCCTCTTTGTTCTCCCTCTGCGCTGAGGCAATCCAGGCCTCCGATGTTGTGACCCCCACCGGGTGATGGTGCTTTAGTCCCGCGGCTCAACCGTGCTTCGCGAACGGGCCGGTTCAATCTCCGCGGCCCGGGGTGGTCGAAGCTCCCGCCCTCCAGTCCAGCGAAAGAAGCTGTTGCCGCGGGAGCTCCAGAAAAACAGGTCACCAACCTGTGACCTGCGAGCTCCCGCCGATGTCGTCTACTGGGGCCGCGGGCCGAAACCACCAAAGTCGGGTCGCTGCCACCGTCAATTTCAATTACGTTTTCTATGTTATCATATTAATATTAATGTTATTATTAACGTGTTAACATAGTATAACTTACAAGAAAACTTCCACCACTGGGGTGAAACCAGGGGCTCCACAGTCGGCCATTCATTTGTTTGTGCCGCTGCCCGCTGGTTCAGCCTTCTCCAAGATCTATTTAAGAAAGAACTGCAGATGCTAGAAAAGTCGTAGGTAGACAAAAAATGCTGGAGAAACTCAGCAGGTGAGGCAGCATCTATGGAGAGAAGGAATAGGTGATTGTGTCTGGTCGAGACCCTTCTTCACACTGATGATGGGGGCGGGGGGGGGGGGGTTAGTTGTGAACTAAGAAAGGGAGAGGCAGAGGCCGAGAACTAGAAGGAGAGCTGGAAAGGGCGAGGGGGAGGAGGGAGAAGACAAGGGCTATCTAAAATTAGAGAAATCAATGCTGATATCGCTGGGGTGTAGACTACACAAGCAAAATACCCAAGCTTGTCTCCTCACTACATTTACTGCTGGCTCCATTCGCAAATCTGAGTTTTCGAGTGGTCTGTGCAAGGCATTCATTGATGCTGGAATTCCATTTGGAAATTGGAAAACAAATCTCTCATGAGTTTTTTTAGAGAAATACACAAAGGAACATATACCAAGAAAGTCATAATTATGGAAAAATTATGCTGACATCAACTTCAACATTGTTGTGCATAAAATTAGAGTTGAAGTTGCATGCAACATAATATGGATCTCAATAGACGAAACAATCGATGTTGTGAGGAGATATGTTGCCAATGTGGTCATCGGTACACTGGAGGCAGGTCAACCATCAAAGGAGTATTTGTTGACATTGGAAGTATTGGAGAAGTCAAACAGCTCAACTATTACTCAGTTGTTTACATCTTCACTTGCTGATCTTTGGCCAGAAGATATAACACACGAGAATGTTCTTCTGTTTGTGACTGATGCAGCTCCGAACATTATAAAAGCTGCTCGTGCTCTTAAAGTTTTATTCCCCCAAAATGTTGCATTTGGCATGCTGAGCTCAATGACTTCATAGAATTGTCAAGCACATGCATTGTTTGTTTCCAAATGTCGATCGCCTAGTTTCCAAATGTCAATTACAATTACAAATACAATTATTTTATTGTCATTTGAACCTCAGTGAGGCTCAAACGAAATTCTGTTTCTACAGCCATACAAACAAAGACAATTCCTAGACATACACACAATTAAATTCACACAAACATCCATCACAGTGGACACACTGTGATGGAAGGCGAAGTCTTTTCTCTCCAATGTTCTCCATGTCTCTCCCGATGTCCAAGCCCCAGGCGGGCGATGATAAGTCCCATGGCCATTTTAGGCCGCGGGGGGCGATTTCCGGCCCTGCTAAAAGTCTCGAAGTTGGAGCCCCCGGCGGGCGCGGAATATCCCACAGCCATGAAGCGATGTATGACTCCGCTCCCCGGTCGTTCCAACCCTGTGTTCAACGGGCTGGAGAAGTCGCGTTGCGGGAGCTCCGGGAAGCGGTCTCTCTCTCTCCCTGGACCGCGCGAGCTCCCGATGTCCTGACAGTCCACCGGACCTGCGGCTGCGTTGCTGGAGCCCCGGGCCCCAGGAGTCGAGTTGCAGCAGCGAGTCACCACCGCTCCCCCCAGTCCGAGGTCGGCCAGCCCCACAATGGCGAGTAGTCCACAGCTCCGCAGTCTCCCAAGCCCCCGGGTCATTCGGGTTGGAGGCCGCTCCATGGTGCTAGGCCCCAACGACAGCGGAGACCCGACAGGGAAAATGTCGGGTCTCCCGGACAGGGAAGAGATATAAACGGTTTCTCCCCACATATACGCATTTAACCAGTATTAAAAAACACCAACACTACATTTAACTAGACAAAAAATAAAAAAAGACAGACAGGCTGTAGGGGGCGCTGCAACCAACGGGTGAGTCGCGCCGCCAACAAGAAAATCGTTCCTCAAAGCATGTTCAAGGAAATGGCACCCGAGATTACCGCTACCACCTCCTCAGCCTTTTTTGACTAGGTGGGGTACATGGCTCTCTGCTGTACTATACTATGCTACAAATTTTGAAAAGATAAAATAAATCGTCAACTGTTTTGAAGAAGAATCTGCTGCAGTCAAGATCATCAGTGAAATCATGCAGAACAAGTCCCTCCACTTTTGGAAACATCCCACAAGCTATCACTTCCCTTGAGAAATGTGGCAAAACATTAGTGAATAACTTGCAGGTTTTCAACAAAATAACTGACGATATCCGTATAATTCCTGACGATGTAGGTAAAGATATACAAGGAAAATGTGAGAGAGTGATTTTAGCTAACAAAGAGCTTGAAGAAATATAAAAAAACATAGCTAAAGTTCTCAACGGTTGTTGTAATGCACAATATATTGACATGAATATAGAGTCTGTAGCTTGTTTTGCGTATGCAACAGTGACCTCAGCTGAGGTAAAAATACGTTTTTCACAACTGAAGCATATTCTGTCTGACAGACGGCATAATTTAACACCAGATAATTTGAAAAAATTGCTTGTAATTATGTGCAACCAGGCAACTTTGGTCATTTAATGTAGAATACCTTTATATTATCATTTTTATCCATATTTTGGGGGTGGAAATACATGCCTTTTTATGCCTTTTTTTTGTCAATGTGCCTTTTTCATGCCTGTTTTGCAATTTTATTATGCCTTTTTGCCTGCCTATTTCAGAGTTTTTTAGCGCCTAAACATCCTGGCTTTACTCATTACCATGTCAGAGACATAGTTGTGTAGCCTGATATGCTGTGGTCGTCCAGTCAGGTAGTTGGTGATCCAGGATACCAATGGAGCATCCACCTATATCTTGGTCAGTTTGCTCCCTAGCAGTGCAGGCCAGAAGCACTGGAGAAGGAAAACAACATGATTCTCACAATGCTTCCTGGCTTATCCAGGTGAGCATAGGAACGATGGAACAGATGGATGATGGCCTCCTCAACTGCCATCTTTGTTTGGTAAGCGAACTGTATATTTCTTATTCTGGAGAATTTGGTAACCTCTTCTGTGCTCTCCTTCCCTTTAACCGTATCTATGTTTTAATCTTGTCTAAATTAAACCAATCTTCAAAATCAAAGATTATAGAGTGGAGCAAGATGCGCCACTCAGCGAAATGAGTGTAGTATGACATGGGTGATTGTTGACGCCATTTTACTGGGCAGCCACCACACTGTCATGGCGTCCACATCTACTGCTCACTGTTCGGTATAAATTGGTCTAATCGCCGATGTGAACGACCCGAACTCTCTTTCTTCAGGTTCCCCAACAACAAAGAAAGGTGAGGAAATATTATTGTTTCCTGTCGATATTATTCTGTCCTGAAAATGTTCTTTTCTGTTCCCCGATCAACACTCATTGTCTGTACATTAGAATGTTTGTCGGTACATTAGAAAGTTACTAGATTTTTTAAATAGATCTACACTTACCACAATAATAAAGTCATCATTTTTTGTTCTTCTATACATTTTTGTTTTTGTTCTTGCAAGGCAGGAATCTCCAAAATATGGCCCGTGGACCACATTAACCCATCACGAGTTTATAAACTCAGATTTGAGTCGGGGAGCGCAGCGGCGGGGGGCTGCTTAATGTTGTTACCGATTAGATCCCTCGAATGTCAGAGCCGAGATATCACCTTGAAAAAGGGTGCAATGGTGCGGTGTGGGGCTCGGCGGCGGTGAGAATGGGACGGTTGTGTGTTATATCTTGCCATCATTCCTCTCTCTCCCCCATCTCTCTGCCCCTTCTCTCTCTCTCACTCTCTCCCTGTCTACGTCTCTGCCCTATCTCTGCCCTATCTGCCTCTCTCTCTCTCTCTGTCTCTGCCCTATCTGTCTTTCTCTCTCTCTCTCTGTCTCTGCCCTATTGCCCCTCTCTCACTTACTCCCCTCTCTCTCTTTCTCTCTGCCTGACAGTTGGCAGCCCTGCTAGTGTCTTAAGGGCCTGTCCCACTTACGTATCCTTGGCACGCAAATTACGCAACTCATGGTCGTTTTGAGGCACATGGGCATCGTGTGGCCGCGCGGGCCGATCCCCACTGAGAAGTGCAGAGGTGTATGTAGTTGTGCGGGACATGTAGTTGTGCGGGACAGGCCCAAGACCCTGGCAAACGATCGCCGAACTCGGCCTGGGGCTCGCAGCAGCCGTTGGGGTCCGGATCCGCCCCCCACTCCTGCTCCCAGAGCGGGACCAAGAAAATTGAAGAGAGACACAAAATGCTGGAATAACTCAGTGGGGACCGGCAGCATCTCTGGAGAGAAGCAATGGGTGACGTTTTGGGTCAAGACCCTTCATTCAGACTGAAGAGATTCCAACACAAAATATCATCCATTCCATATAAACCATATAACCATATAACAATTACAGCACGGAAACAGGCCTACTCGGCCCTACAAGTCCATGCCGAACAAATTTTTTTCCCCTTAGTCCCACCTGCCTGCACTCGTACCATAACCCTCCATTCCCTTCTCATCCATATGCCTATCCAATTTATTTTTAAATGATACCAATGAACCTGCCTCCACCACTTCCACTGGGAGCTCATTCCACACCGCTACCACTCTCTGCATAAAGAAGTTCCCCCTCATATTACCCCTAAACTTCTGTCCCTTAATTCTGAAGTCATGTCCTCTTGTTTGAATCTTCCCTATTCTCAAAGGGAAAAGCTTGTCCACATCAACTCTGTCTATCCCTCTCATCATTTTAAAGACCTCTATCAGGTCCCCCCTTAACCTTCTGCGCTCCAGAGAATAAAGACCTAACTTATTCAACCTATCTCTGTAACTTAGTTGTTGAAACCCAGGCAACATTCTAGTAAATCTCCTCTGTACTCTCTCTATTTTGTTGACATCCTTCCTATAATTTGGCGACCAAAATTGTACACCATACTCCAGATTTGGTCTCACCAATGCCTTGTACAATTTTAACATTACATCCCAGCTTCTATACTCAATGCTCTGATTGATAAAGGCTAGCATACCAAAAGCTTTCTTTACCACCCTATCTATATGAGATTCTACCTTCAAGGAACTATGCACGGTTATACCCAGATCCCTCTGTTCAACTGTATTCTTCAATTCCCTACCATTTACCATGTACGTCCTATTTTGATTTGTCCTGCCAAGGTGTAGCACCTCAAATTTATCAGCATTAAACTCCATCTGCCATCTTTCAGCCCATTTTTCCAAATGGCCTAAATCACTCTGTAGACTTTGGAAATCCTCTTCATTATCCACAACACACCCTATCTTTGTATCATCTGCATACTTACTAATCCAATTTACCACACCTTCATCCAGATCATTGATGTACATGACAAACACAAAGGACCCACACACAGATCCCTGAGGCACCCACTAGTCCAACCTGCCTCCAACCCGATAAACAGCCATCCACCATTACCCTCTGGCTTCTCCCATTCAGCCACTGTTGAATCCATCTTGCTATTCCTGCATTTATACCCAACAGTTGAACCTTCTTAACCAACCTTCCATGAGGAACCTTGTCAAAGGCCTTACTAAAGTCCATATAGACAACATCACTCTGCTTTACCTTCTCTCCTTCTCTCCAGAGATGCTGCCGGCCCCGCTGAGTAACCCCTGCATTTTGGGTCCATCTTCAAACGATGTGCGGGCGCTGTGCGGGCTCATGAAATCTTACGCGATCTTCGCGGGACCGTCGCGCTCAACGTGACGACGAGGTCACAAATTTAACGTGCCAAGGTAAGTGGGACTGGGGCTTTAGGTCCAAAGGAGGATAGAAGGAAAATACTTAAATGGTCTATGTAATAAGCTCTTCTACGTTGACATATTGGAGCCAAAAATGCATCTTCAATATGCAGGTCTCTCCCCACAACTGAACAATTGCACTTAAGTGATATATCATCCATTCTGCAGATCTCCTAGTTATAATCATTTTTTGGCCCTTCTTAGTTAATCCTATATGATCATTTTCTGTAATTTCAGATGTCGACAGCGGGTCCAGAAAAACTCGTTGACAAGATCTCCTCCACCGAACTCCGGTTGTACTTGTCAATCAACTGCCATCTTTGTTCTGAACACTGAACTTGACCAGTTTTCCAACAGGCAGACCAATAACAGGCTAAATTGCAATTCAGTTCCAACGCTATTTGACATCCCGAACACGCCGAAATGTCTGTTTTCCCAACGCCAGTTACTCAAGAGAAAGAATAAGAACCTCCCGTTACCCACACAAAATTGTGCAAATGACGCTTTGTTTATTATTGTATATAAGTTGTAACTTTTGTCCTTTGGGACAAAGGGTGGGGCTATCATTGTTTGAAATATCTTGAATATTACATCACTTTCAAAACACTGCAAAAAAAAAAGTAAATTATGTAAATATTACCATAAATGACGGAAATATAAATTGTTTTCCTTGTTCAAGTTCAATTTAGAGTTATTTGAAATTGTGGGGGTTGGTGCAATATATGTCTGACCCACAAATGTATCATTATGAGACATTCACATTTTAAAAAATCCATATCTCAAAAAAAAGCATGAAGGTCCCCATGTTATTTGACCAAATTATCGACTGAATTTATATATGTAGGTATGTATGCACTACAATGTATTACACAAATATAGAATGAAAGAATGGAAAAATATTTCAACATTGTGTTCATGGATATTGTATTCACAATATTAGGATTTCATATATATATATATACACATACACACACACACACACATATATATATATATATATATACATATATATTACTAAAAGTCTGATCTTGACTGCTTTTGGCCCAATGTGGTGCGATTTCCGAGAGAACGCCGCCACCTACGGCCGTTATTTTTGGCCACCTCGAAAAAGTTACTTTTATAACTACTAAACCAGGTTCGCTTCTTAATAAACAGACACCACACAAACTGTTTGGTAGACCAGTTCAAAACTTTACTTAACATCGGCCGATGGAAGGGAGTGAGAAGTCAAGCTAAGTGACCAATGTAGACACTCAACTGTCCTCGGTCCTCTTCTCTGAACAACAGAATTACATTGCCTTAAATAGCGTTTTTTTGTCCCCTTAGCACATTCCACAGACATTAGTCATGTCAGAGGTACAGGAAAAGGTTTCCACAGAATGCATCACATCAAAGGCCTTTTGTTTACATGGTACAAGATATACTAAAAACATTGGCCATTTGCTTTAGGTCATTTTATCTCCAAAGAGATCACCCTAGCTTGTTCGCTGCTTCTTCTCTGTCACTCTGAAGAAGGGGTTCGGCCCGAAACGTTGCCTATTTCCTTCGCTCCATAGATGCTGCTGCACCCGCTGAGTTTCTCCAGCTTTTTTGTGTAACCTTATATCTCCACTTCCCTGGTTCCTCTCTGTCACTTGCTCCCTCATAAACATAGGCCATTTGCTTGAAGTCATCTTATCTCTCCACTTCCCTGGTTCCTCTCTGTCACTTGGTCCCTCATAAACATAGGCCATTTGCTTTATTGCATCTTGCTTCAAAGATGTGACTAGCTATGTCTCTCTTCCTCTATCACCTCCTCCCCCATAAACATTGGTCACTTGCTTTATGGCATCTCACTTCAAAGATTTGACTAGCTATGTCTCTCTTCCTCTCTGTCACCTCCTCACTTGGGAGACAATGTTATGGTATTTATTATCCCACACACTGCAACCTGAGGCAAGCCTAATTTGACACTAAATATAAGCTGTAAGCTAGCCCTGAAACCTATTTTAATTTTTTCTTATTTTTGTAACTTTATTCGGCTTCATCATTCCATCCTTTTATCAAAATTTTGATAACTACAGTCCTTGCCGAAGTACATACGAAAGACCATAAGCATCGCATCAGACAAATTACTAGTACAACTAGTAATACAATCAATCCATAGTGGACAATCATTCCCCAAGTCCCTCCAAACATATTAAATGGCCACCAAACTCCACCGGAGCTATAACCATGGAATTCAGCTCCTACCTTCCTTATTTTAGCTACTTCCATTCTGATATGGGCAGCCAAGTTGGTAATGTTGGAGGAAGCATCGGGAATAAAAGTGCAACATTCTCGACCTATTATTGCACATGTTCCCCCTTTTTCTGCGACGATAAAATCTAAGGCCAGTCTGTTTTGTAATATCACGGTCCTAATAGCTACCATTTCAGCTGTTACCCCTTCTACCTCCTCCTGGGTTGCACTCAAGGAGATGGCAGTGGCATTAGCAAGTGTCTCTAAAGTGGAAGCCATCGTAATTAGTTCCCGTGACACTATTATACTACCAAAGGACGAGATGAGTATCATAAAAAATTGCTCAGCCTTTGCTAGGCTTCACTTGGAAATCCCGTGTGCTGGTGCAACTGGCTCGTGCTTCTCATGCGTGGGACTACATATGCAACATAACAACACCCTGTCCAGTGATGGGGTCCCTTTTAGTCGTTCCCAAGCTGCCCCGTCTGCCGGTGGCATTCCTGGTAACATGGGTAGGGCCCAGGATCCACATACAAAATAATGTGCCATTAAACTGGTCAGGGTGGGCCGATACATGGTGGCTGCCTGGGCTAAGTTGAAATACAAAGTACTGTTTCCCAAGAATACACCCTGTGCCTTGGTGGTGGCAAAAAACAGGTAATATTAACTGGCCTGTGAGGATCTTTTACTATCTGTAGTCGGGGTATATCTGCGGCATTTGTCACATTCAATTTCCAATCTCCTTTAAAGGGTGTACCATCCTTCAAAGTTATT
Source organism: Leucoraja erinaceus (assembly GCF_028641065.1). Lineage (NCBI taxonomy): Eukaryota > Metazoa > Chordata > Chondrichthyes > Rajiformes > Rajidae > Leucoraja > Leucoraja erinaceus. The sequence goes on along the minus strand of NW_026575880.1, from coordinate 242,950 downwards.
GTATTTCGGGCCTCCATAGGTGATGTTTATTGTTTCGTTTTTGGTATTTGTTATCCGCATGATTTTTAGGGGCATGACGATTTTTTAGCAGAATTATAAAAGCACCTCATCGCTAGTCACTCTGTAAGGTTTAATGGAATGGGGACCAGGGGAATTCCTTCCTTACTGATAGTCGGAACACCGGTGACATACCCAACATTCAGTCCCATGTGCCCGTACAGCAAACTCATGGTCATAGCCAGATAGGTATTAGTCCCTGTTACCACGGGCATGGTTAGGATCGTCAGCAGAGCGAACATCACTCGTGACCATCTTGTGTCCAATCTTTTTGCAGTCGGAGAGATGTATCCAACGTGGATGGTTTTCAACGTTCACTGCTGTGGTGTAGTCAGCAGCACCTGGTATGGTCTGTTCCAACGGGGGACGAGTTTCTTGCGGTTCCAATTTCTG
>NW_026575880.1:207500-235000 GCF_028641065.1 Leucoraja erinaceus | reverse complement strand
ATTTTCAGTCCCATCTTTTACAGTTTCTGATGAAATTCTTTCTTTCAGTTTCTTTTCTATTCTAGCGGCGGGGGCTGCCCGTAGCGGCAACTACGTTGGGCTCCAGAGGCCCCAACCACGGGTGATCATCAGAGGAAGATGACTGACTTTGGTGCCTTCCCCCACAGTGGGAAACTTTTGATTCTGCTGTGTGGGGATATTTTATATTGAACTCGATCGTGTGTTGTGTTCTTTATTTTATTGTATTTCTGTAAGGTGATCACATTTCACTGTACCAACTGGTACATGTGACAAATAAATGTATCTTGAATCTTGTATTTTGTTTCTACCACCTTAGATCTTCTGTTCTCCAGTACATCTGGGAGATTGTTTGTAGCTTCCTTAGTGAAGAAAGATACGAAGTACCTGTTCAACTCTTCTGCCATTTCCTTTTTACCCATAATAATGTCACCCGTGTCTGCCTTCAAGGGACCTACATTAGACTTTGCTACTCTTTTTCCCTAAACATTTCTAAATAAGTTTTTACTGTCCTTGTTTTCATTCCTGGCCAGCTTCCCCTCGTACTTCATCTTTTCAGCCCATATTGCCCTCTTTGTTTCCTTCTGTTGTCCTATGAAAGTGTCCTAATCCTCTGGCTCCCAGCTACTCTTTGCTGTGTTATACATCTTTTCTTTCAGTTTTATTCTATCTCTAACTTCTCTTGTCAGCCACGAACAGGCCACGAACGGACAGCCATGTTCAGTTTAAACAATAACCGGCACAGTGGTGCAGCGGTAGAGATGCTGCCTTACAACGCCAGAGACCTGGGTTTGTACCCGACCATAGGTGTTGTCCGTACGTTGTCTGTATGTCCTCCCGGCCCTGATTGGTCCTGGTCTTTTCTCTCCTCCACCTCTTCGGCTCAATCCCTATTTTCAGTTTGAAGAATGGTCCCATCCCGACACGATTCGTCACCGATCCTTTTCCTCCGGAGATGCAGCCTGACCCACCGAGTTACTCCAGCAGTTTGTCACTATATTTCTTCATTCATTTCCCCAACTTAGATCACCACAGTGTCACAGTGGCAGAGTTGCTGCCTTACAGCGCCAGAGACCAGGTTTGATCTTGACTAGAATTGGTCTCTGTACGTGGGTTTTCTCCGGGTGTTCCAGTTTCCCCCTTCATTACATCTGTAAAGTAATTAGAGCTTAACATCTGTAGTTAGAAAGTTTCGAAAGGGTATTCTGAGGGGTAGGATATACAGGGATTTAGAAGGACAAAGGCTGATTAGGAATAGTCAAAATGGGGTTGTTTGTGGGAGGTTGAATCTCACAAAACCTGATTGAATTTTTTGAAGACGTGACCAAAACAGAGGTGTAGTCTACGTGATACGCAGGTATACGCCGTATACCCACTAAGAAAGCTCCAGCATTTCCGTATGCCCACTTAGAAATGCGCATGACACGTATCAACTTCGATAGTGACAGAAGTTCTGTTTATTTTATGAATGAAAATATGACAGTTCTGTAACACTTTCATTCATAAATTCAACCTGTGCGCTGTGTCTCTGTCAGAGTCGCACTTTTCCTTGTCGGAAGTTGGAAAGTCCCGAGTTCCGAGTACAATGGAACGCAGCATTATAATAGCCATACAGAGGCTTCCATCCATGGCCCGTGCCCGTGACCGTAGTGACCGCCCGTGACCTAGACCTGACGTCACGTCACCTTGACGACAGCGATATCAACTCAGTCGGCGCCGAGGTGATGTCCAGCGGCTCAACAGTAAATATGAAGCGGAAGCAACAAACTACCCTTAGCCATTTAAAAAACAAAAACAAGCCTGCTGCTGCCTCGGACGACACTCCAACAGTCACTAGAACGTTAGATGAAGAAGAGGAACTACAGTGGAGCCTGATGCCAGCAGTGTATCGGGTAAGTGAAAGTCGTATACAAGTGAACTTTAGCAGATATTAGACTACTAGCTAATGATGAAGCCGAATAAAGTTACAAAAATAAGAAAAAATTAAAATAGGTTTCAGGGCTAGCTTACAGCTTATATTTAGTGTCAAATTAGGCTTGTCTCAGGTTGCAGTGTGTGGGATAATAAATACCATAACATTGTCTCCCAAGTGAGGAAGTGACAGAGAGGAAGAGAGACATAGCTAGTCAAATCTTTGAAGTGAGATGCCATAAAGCAAATGACCAATGTTTATGGGGGAGGAGGCGATAGAGGAAGAGAGACATAGCTAGTCACATCTTTGAAGCGAGATGCAATAAAGCAAATGGCCAATGTTTATGAGGGAGCAAGTGACAGAGAGGAACCAGGGAAGTGGAGAGATAAGATGACTTAAAGCAAATGGCCTATGTTTATGAGGGACCAAGTGACAGAAGAAGCAGCGAACAAGCTAGGGTGATCTCTTTGGAGATAAAATGACCTAAAGCAAATGGCCAATGTTTTTAGTATATCTTGTACCATGTAAACAAAAGGCCTTTGATGTGATGCATTCTGTGGAAACCTTTTCCTGTACCTCTGACATGACTAATGTCTGTGGAATGTGCTAAGGGGACAAAAAAACCCTATTTAAGGCAATGTAATTCTGTTGTTAAGAGAAGAGGACCGAGGACAGTTGAGTGTCTACATTGGTCACTTAGCTGGAATTCTCGCTCCCTTCCATCGGCCGATGTTAAGTAAAGTTTTGAACTGGTCTACCAAACAGTTTGTGTGGTGTCTGTTTATTAAGAAGCGAACCTGGTTTAGTAGTTATAAAAGTAACTTTTGCATTGGCGTTTTTTTTTGGCAGGCCTCGCTGGGACCACATCAACGGCTGACTGTGCAAGAGGTTGCAGAGGTTGCCGGGATTGGAAGGGAGATAACTGAGCTCTATCGGCCCCCTTGTACGACCGACTCCCTAGAAACTCCCGGGAACATTTGTGATCCTTCATCAGACATTGAATTGGTTCCCTGCCGAGGTTCTTAGAAACAGACAAAGGTAAGAACAGTTGGGCTTTATATGTTTTTTTTAAGAAGGGATTGTGTATGTATTTTTAAGACAGAATTGTGCATGTATTTTGTAGTTATAAAAGTAACTTTTTCACTACTAGCTTATAAGAGATTTCCCAAACTGAATGAATACCACACATATATTCACTAAACGGCCTTGCTAGCTCAATCTTGTTGTAGTAAAGTAGTAAATAACGTTGTTATTACACATTTTACTGTGAGACTGTGAGTGTGTGTGTGCTGAATATCTCCTTGTTCCTTCTAGATGATAACTCCTGGCCAGCCCTATGGACTGAGAGTCAGGCTAGGGAGTTTAAAAGCAGGCATTCTTGGTTAGAATGGAAGGACAGAAAGTTAGGTAAATATCAGCCAACTTGTAAAGCTGGTATAAACACATGAAGTCAACTTTATGCAAATGAGAGTATAGCTGGTTTATTTTCATCTTAAAGATACATTAATTTCACTTTTATACAATTGAATTATAATGATATTGTCACAGTGAAGCTTATTTATAGTTCATTCAATTATTTTGAATAAATTCTTATCCAGTTCAGAAGGTGTTATTGCTAATATAGATTCAAAAAAGACTACTTGTATGATGTTAATTAGTCATGTTTTTGTTTACTTCCAGGTTGTGCTATTTGCAGCTCAACAAAATCTACTGGCGTCTTAACAGAGAAAAGAATTTCCATATCTGAGGAGTGGGCGATGTTTAAGATCCAGTCATCAGGCTCAAGCAGACCAACAGCCCTGGCCTCCTTGAGAAACAAGATCAGATGGCATGAGATGTCCAGGGCACACGAAATAGCTCAGGAGCTCACTGAAAAGGGTGGACAGGATTTACTTGGGAATCTAGTGAGAGCTGTGTCAGACACTGTGTTAGCTGAGACAAATGCTGCATTCAGAACAGCATATTATCTTGCCAAGATGAACCGACCTTTCTCTGACCATGACAATCTCATTGAGCTTCAGGAAAAAAACGGTGTCAACATGGGCACAAGTCTGCACTCAAGGTTCAGTTCAACAAAAATTGTGGAACACATAGCAAAAAAGATGCAGACAAAAATAGTTGACAGCATTGTGTCATCTTCAAGCAAGCTGTCTGTTCTCATTGATGAGGCAACTTCTCTCAGCCATAAATCAGCCATGATTGTCAATGTGAAGGCCTCTTTCGATGGAGCTACTCCTGAATTTGTTTTTTTTGGACCTGGTGGAGCTGGAAAGCCAGAGGGCAGAGTCTATAGAGGAAGCTCTATTAAACTGTTTGGACACTGCAGGCTTTAGTGAAGAGTGGCTTCAAAACAACTGGATCTCATTTGTTTCTGATGGAGCCAGTGTTATGTTAGGCAAAAGCTCTGGTGTGGCAACCAGGCTGACTACAAGGTACCCTAACCTCTTCACATGACACTGTATGGACCACCGTCTAGAACTGGCTGTAAATGATGCTGTGGATGAGGTTCAGGCAGTCAACCACTTCAAAGTTTTCATGGACAAACTCCACAATCTCTACAGTCAGTCCAATAAAAATTCACGGGAACTTATGGAAGCAGCACAAGAAGTGGGCTCACAAGTCCTGAAGATTGGCAGAGTTTTAAACACCCGATGGGTTGCCAGCAGTTTCCGTTCTGTAAAGGCTGTGTGGAGATCATACGAAGCACTTAACAGACACTTTGAGAATGCTGCAGGAGACCAAACAAGAAACGGCAAAGAGAGACAAACCTACAGAGGCCTGGCACGTCGTATGCAAAGCAAGGAATTTCTTTGTGACCTTGGACTCATGTATGATGCACTATCTGAACTTTCAAACCTGTCCCAGCAATTGCAGGCCCATTCAATCACACTTTTAAGAGCAGAACAGCTGCTGAAGCACACCATCCGAGTGCTGGCATCATTTAAAGATTCTCCAGGAGAGAAATTGGAGGAAGCATTAAAAGCACAGGCTTTGGGACAGTTTGGATCAGTGTCCCTGGAGTCAAATGCTAAGCTCATGCCGATCAATATAAAGCAGTTCCTACAAAGTCTGATCAACAACATGGAGAAGCGGCTCTCATTTAAGGATGAAATTCTTCATGATCTCAGCATTCTGGATTCAAGCACCTGGCCATCAACACCTGGCATACGGCACGGTGAGTCACAGGTAAAACGACTGTGCAGGCGATTCAATCTTTGTCAAGAACAAGCTGTCAATGGAATGAGAGATTTCATCGAGCACCCAGAGAGTGAACCTGAATGCCTCAAACCACTCATCCACTGCATGCAGACCATCCCTTGCAGCACTGCCGTCCCGCGGAGCTGGAGAACGCCAGGTGAGTCCCGGAGCTGGAGAACACCACCCGACCCGTGGAGCTGGAGAACGCCACCCGACCCGCGGAGCTGGAGAACACCACCCGACCCGTGGAGCTGGAGAACGCCACCCGACCCGCGGAGCTGGAGAACGCCACCCGACCCGTGGAGCTGGAGAACACCCCAGAGCTGGAGACCGCCACCCGACCCGCAGGGCTGGAGAACGCCAGGTAAGCCCTGGGGCTGGAGACCATCAGCAGAGCCGCGGGGCTGAAGACCGCCTGCGGAGTAACGCAGACGCGGAGCAACGGAGCGGCAGAACACCAGCGCGCACCAAGCCAGCTCGGCCCACCAGAAGCACCAACAGACAGCGACGCGTACGAAAACACCGCCGGGGACGCAGAGGTGGGTTAAAGGCCAGGTTAGAGCTAGCCCCACACAGGGCAGTGATTCCTAGCCTTTTCCTCGCCAACGTGCGCTCACTGGCAAACAAAATGGATGAACTCCGGTTAAGGATCACCTCCCACAACCGGATCAAGGACTGCAACATCCTGATCTTCACGGAAACTTGGCTCAACATCGACGTTCCTGACAGCGCCATCCAGCTATCGGGGCGTCATTTACTCCGAGCGGACAAGACATCAGACTCCGGTAAGACCAGAGGTGGGGGGTCTGTGCATTTATGTAAACAAAGCATGGTGCACAGACTCCGCCATCATCGAGAGTCACTGCTCAGCTAACCTTGAGTTCCTCTTGGTTAGATGCAGACCGTTCTATCTGCCCAGAGAGTTCACCTCCACTGTTGTGACTGCAGCCTATATCCCTCCTGATGCTAATGCCAAGCTTGCAATGAAAGAGCTGCATACTGCCATTAGCAAACAACAGACGCACAACCCCGAGGCAGCCTTCATTGTTGCGGGTGACTTCAATCACTCCAACCTGAAGACTGTACTCCCCAAATTCCACCAACATGTATCCTTCCCCACTAGAGTAGACAAGACACTGGACAAAGTCTACACCAACATGGTTGAAGCTTACATAGCCATCCCCCTCCCCCACCTTGGTCAGTCTGATCACGTCTCATTGTTCCTGCTCCCTAAGTACAAGATCCCAGCCCAGTGCGCAGGTGCGGCCATTATCGCACAGCTGTGCAACACGGGGCCAGCGGGAGTCGGGCAGCTCCCGCAAACCAAGGACGTGAGGTAAGTACTTACCTTAATCGGGCCTTGTGGTTTTTTGCTCCAGGGGGAGCAAAGCAGCAGAGGAAGCGGCCCCTGTTCGACTCCAGCAAAGGAGCCGACAGTGGAGGGGGAAAGGCGCAAACGGGACCGCACACGCTGCGGACCGCTGACAGGGAGCTGCGCTATGCCGGTCCGCTGAACAGCTGTTTGGTTAACAGCAGCGGACCGGTGGGAAATTTAAAAACCCGACCGGCAGCCCTGCAGACTCCTGACAAGGAGAATCGCCGCCCGGGAACCGCTACAATGCCGCCTGAAAAACGGCAGGCAGCCTCTAAATACAGGTAAGACAAAAATCTTACCAAAATTACAGGTTCTATAGGAATCAACTTCCTCCAACACTGGAACAGGTGGAGACAGCAAAAATAAGTATGTCTGTCTCCCCAAGCCAGAGGAGGTCATGGAGTTCAAAACCTCCAGGAAAAAAGGGGCACTGGCTGAATGCCAAGGGAGCTGACACTCCTACCCCAGTGCTATTGCACTAGCCATCTCCCTTGTTGAGGGATTGATGCAACAGCGGAGTTTGAGCTATGCCTCCTCCAATTTATAGCACACCCTTTTGCTCCCTCTTTTGAGGCTAGCTAAGGAGGCCAGGGCTGGGCTGGCTTAAACGCTGGGCAGGCGGACGAGAACAGCAGTATGCCAGGGGAGCAGGATCAGGAAGAGCTACTGGGTGTCGTGGGCCACTACATGGCTCCTCCACGCGACCATCTTCCCAACAAAGCCCTGCAGGAGCAGGCCTTTCTAGAGGCAAATCCGCAGGCAGCTGGGTCAGCAGACTCGCAGACAAGAGCTGAAAGCAGCGAATTCTGAAGCTCCTGACAGAAGGGTCAAGATGTCACCGCCTTTGCTCGTTTTCCACGGATCATACTCACCTGGCAGGCGAGACGCCATGATCACCAAGGTGGTTCTCCTAGGATGAGACTATCCCGTTGCACTACGAGGGTGCTGACGCCTAAGATGTTCCCAAATTTGGGATACTCGACTGACATTGGTGCATATAAGACCTGCCCGCAACCCCAAATATACGGGGCTATGCAAACCGCTGCTGCGGGAAGAGAGGCAGCTAAACCTGTGCGCCTCATGAGGGCAGGCCATGGAACGAGCAGGACATCGCATCCAACACCCAGCTGGCAGCACCCCTCGGCATCCACCAGCAATATCGAACAAGGACTGGTGAAAGCCTGGCGACCGCTTCACATTACCCCCAAAGTTCTTTTTAGACAGGGGCCCAGAGCGGAGCCGTGGGAAAATGCGCCGCCCCACCGACAGCACCAGCATACCAGCAAACTAGGCCTTCATGAAAAAACAATAAACATGGAGGTAGGTAGTCTGGTTCCTCCCAGTTTACACTAAATAAGGGTGTTCTACTAACTGCGGGGGGGGGGGGGGGGGGGGGGGGGGGGGGGGGGGGGGAGGATTTTACACTTGTTGATAAAGCATGGGATGCTGTCACAAATAACTAAAATATACTCAACAGTATTAGTGGATAAAAACGAATTCAAATTGGGCATATTACCGCCAGTTCAGCAATGCGCCCAAAGGGCATTTTCTCCCTCTAAGAAAGAGAAGTGAGAAGGTCAAGCTGAACTAGAAAGGCTCATTACTAAACGGATCATGGGAGTAAACATGAACCATTGGAATTTGTATCGAATATATTCACCAAAACTACAAAAGATGGTGAATGTAGCATCATCATTGATCTAATATCACTAAATAAATCTGTTGAGTATATACACTTTAAGATGGAGACGGGTTTTTGTCACTGCCAGACATCTGATCTCCAAAGGATACCTATGGGGAGCATTGATATGGAAGATGCTAACTATCTTATACCCATACACTAGGATCATTATAGATACCTAAAAATTTTTACCTGGATAATGGATATCCCGGTTAGGGCAACTATGGGAGTATAGAGCATTCCCAATGGTTTAACCTCAGCCCTAAACTATTATAAATATTAAAAATGGCCATGAAAATATTGAGAAAACAAGCATAATCATGGCATATATTGGATGATATCCTCATATTAGGGGAAACAAAGGAATTAGCTGTGGCAGCAGTTCTAGCTACGAAACAGCTCCCTAAAGCTCTGAGGTTCATCCCACGCCCAGATAAACCAGAATTGAAGCGTTAACTACCATGGATTATCTGGGCTTCAATAACAATTCCATCCATATGACTGTTACTTTGCCAAGGTACTTGGGTCACTATAATCAAATCATGAATGTACCCACTGAAGCTATATCACAATTACAGTGGTGGGCAGACATATATTTGGCATAGTTTTCAGCCCTATTATCATCACCAATCCCAACTTGGTTATTAAAAACCGATGCCAGTACTTTAAGCTGGGGAGCAACTAAACTCCATATCCAGCACAGGTAACAGATGGACAAATTCACAAACATCGTTACTACACACACCGGGCATCAACTACTTGGGATTGGTGATCGCCTATTGGGCTAAAAAGCATATGCATTTCAAATGCAGCACGTACATATGTGGTTACGGATTGATAATACTATGGTGGTGGCTTATATCAACCATATGGGAGCATAAAAATCATTATTGTGCAACAAATTGGTCAAACAAATCTGGCAATGGTGTGTCAAAAGACATTTTAACTATCAGCTGCCTATGTCCTAGGAAGCTAGAACACAGTGGGAGACTCCATGTCACGGGTAAAAAATTATGATAACATTGAATAGATGTCAAACCCAAGATATCTGCTAAAGGTATTAAGCAGTTTGAAAGCCAGATATCAATTTGGTTGCACAAGACGGAATCACCAGTAACCTATGTATGTGACTTAGGAACCAGATCAGAGGCAGCAGCGATAGATGCCTACACGCTGGAAGGGGGAATTTCTGCTTTGCCTTCCTCCCTTCTGCCTCATCAGTCGGGCACTTCGCAATACAGATGGAATCTGTCTCCGAGATATTGAACGTGCCCGACCGGCCTACACAGCCATGGTTCCCAGTTCATCACGACATGGTGGGCGAGTCACCTATGGATTTCCCTAGTGGACCATGGTTGCTGACTCAACCCAGTATCAGGCATAAGCCACCCATGCCAGAAAAACTCCTGGGTGCAGGGTTAGAATAGACCTTACCAGGGACTGGGATTATCCAAAGGAACCATTACCACCATGTCGGCATCCCTGCGAACAGTCACCAAGAGCTAACATGGGTAAAATACTGCCACGACGCAGGGACAACATACCAAACTATTCAACCACTGACGTATTGGAGTTCCTGGAACATCTACACCATGACTAAAAGGTGAGTTACAGTGCCGTAAATACAGCATGGAGCGCCTTGTCTGCTTATCTAAAACAGCAGGACAGCAGAGCATGGGATCCCATCCACTGAGATAAACTTATGAAGGGTACTATAATAATAAGCCCCAAAAACCCAGGTATACCCATGTATGGGATATCGGTGTGATATTGACATATCTCAGAGAATGGCACCAGCCAGATCCCTCAGTCTTGCTCAATCTATGTTAAAAACGCTCATGCTTATGGCTCTTGTGTACGCTCACAGAGTCCAGTCACTCCATAAAACTAGACTGGATAACATGGTGATTACCCCAGACGCATCACGTTCATCATTCTAGGTCTGGTAAAAACCTAACTCGCAGGTATATGGGACTAGGCGAGATTATGAGTTCGGCACGGACTAGTAGGGTCGAGATGGCCTGTGTTTTCCGTGCTGCAATTGTTATATGGTTATATGGACCAGGAACGCCCTATTCAATGGTGGGATTCCGGGCCTACCCACCAGAGTCCAGGTTGAGTGTGGTGACCCATCTACTACAATATATAGACACAACCCACAATCTTAGAGGGAGAGGAAAGCCTATGGGTCAACCACAGAAACCCCAAGACGGGGTACGAGCCAAACCACTCCAAGGTGGCTCAAACAGGTACTGAAAGCTGCCGGAATAGATAATAATACATTTTAATCCCATTCCACCAGGGCAGCATTGATATCAGCGGCTGAACGAATGGACATCCCGGTTGACCACATTCTCAATACGGCAGAATGGTCAAGGGAACGACGTTCAGAACATTTTTTATTGTAAACCGTTGATAAGCCTGATTTAATTGCAGAAAGAATATTACAAACTGCAATATTAATTTAAGCTCAGGGGAGCTATTTATGTTGTTATTGTTAACAAATACCTTTCTGTTTCTTGTGAAAGCAGATCCACTGGTTGATTACGATAACACTTCCTCCCTCAAAAACTTCGGCAGTGAGTGAAATAAAAACTGTTACACGGTTTGAAATCACAGACCTTTGAAGTCTTCACGGAATCACTCACGTGACTCCGAAGTAAAATAGTAAGATTAAACAAGTACTTACCAGTATGAAGTTTGATCTGTATTTTATGAGGAGTTACGGTGAGGTATTACGTGCCCTCCGCTCCCACCCTCAATATATAGATCAAACTAATAAACTGATGTCTCATGATCTTTACTATCTTACTTCAAATATTGTGTCTATCCTGTGATTTCACACCGCTGCTTCGAAGTATGCCGCACCTGCGCACTGGGCTGGGATCTTCACGTAATACCATGGATGAACAGCGAGGTCAGGCTACTGCTGAAAGCACGGGACACCGCTTTCAGGTCAGGCGATGCTCGAGCCTACAGTTCATCCAGGGCTAACCTGAAGAGGGGCATCAGGAAGGCCAAGCACTGCCATAAGCTCAGGATTGAGGAGCACTTCAACAACAACTCCGACCCCCGACGCATGTGGCAAGGCATCCAGGCCATCACGGACTACAGACCCTCCAACATCACCCCCACATCCAGCGACGCCTCCTTCCTTGAGGAGCTTAATCACTTCTATGGCCGCTTCGACAGGGACAATCTAGAGACAGCCATCAAGGCTGTGCTACCTGCCGATCACCAACCCCTCACACTCACCCCCTACGACGTGTATGTGGCACTGAGTAGGACTAATGCACGTAAGGCTGCTGGCCCTGACAGCATCCCCGGGCGCGTGCTCAGGGCCTGTGCTGCGCAGCTGACAGACGTCTGGACTGACATCTTCAACCTGTCACTTGCCCAAGCAGTTGTGCCCACTGGCCTTAAAACCACCTCCATCGTGCCAGTGCCAAAACACTCCACTGCGGCAAGCCTCAACGACTTCCGCCCAGTTGCACTTACCCCCATCATCACCAAGTGCTTTGAGAGGCTGGTCCTGGCACACCTCAAAAGCTGCCTACCCCCCACACTGGATCCCTATCAGTTTGCCTACCGCAAGAACAGGAGTACAGAGGATGCCATCTCAATGGCACTTCACTCCGCCCTCTCCCACCTCGACAACAGAGACACTTACGTAAGAATGCTGTTCATCGATTACAGCTCAGCATTCAACACCATTATACCATCAAAACTGATCACCAAACTCGGTAACCTGGGCATCGACCCCTCCCTCTGCAACTGGATACTGGACTTTCTAACCAACAGACCCCAGTCTGTGAGGTTAGACAAGCACACTTCTTCAACCCTCACCCTGAACACCGGCGTTCCACAGGGCTGTGTGCTGAGCCCCCTCCTCTACTCCCTCTTCACCTATGACTGCACACCTGTACATGGTACTGACACCATTATCAAGTAAGCAGATGATACAACGGTGATTGGCCTCATCAGCAACAACGATGAGCTGGTCTATAGGGAGGAGGTCCAGCACTTAGCAGCATGGTGCGCTGACAACAACCTGGCCCTTAACTCCAAGAAGACCAAGGAGCTCATTGTAGACTTCAGGAAGTCCAGAGGCGGCACGCACACCCCCATCCACATTAACGGGACGGAGGTGGAACGTGTTTCTAGCTTCAGGTTCCTGGGAGTCAACATCTCCGATGACCTCTCTTGGACCCACAATACCTCTACTCTGATCAAGAAGGCTCATCAGCGTCTCTTCTTCCTGAGGAGACTGAAGAAGGTCCATCTGTCTCCTCAGATCCTGGTGAAGTTCTACCGCTGCACCATCGAGAGCATCCTTACCAACTGCATCACAGTATGGTATGGCAACTGGTCTGTCTCCGACCGGAAGGCATTGCAGAGGGTGGTGAAAATTGCCCAACGCATCACCGGTTCCTCGCTCCCCTCCATTGAGTCTGTCCAAAGCAAGCGCTGTCTGCGGAGGGTGCTCAGCATCGCCAAAGACTGCTCTCACCCCAACCATGGACTGTTTACCCTCCTACCATCCGGGAGGCGCTACAGGTCTCTCTGTTGCCGAACCAGCAAGTCGAGGAACAGCTTCTTTCCGGCGGCTGTCACTCTACTCAACAACGTACCTCGGTGACTGCCAATCACCCCCCCCCCCCCCCCCCCCCCCCCCGGACACTTATTATTATTTATTCAAATTGTTTGCTATGTCGCTCTTCCAGGGAGATGCTAAATGCATTTCGTTGTCTCTGTACTGTACACTGACAATGACAATTAAAATTGAAACTGAATCTGAATCTGAATCTGAAAGGGGCTTCAGTCTGATGAATATTGTGTACACAGACCAAAGATCTAGAATGTTGTTGTCTAGTGTCAGCAATTTGATGATGATCAGCAAAAAAGCCTTTTTGAGCCAAGCAGATATGTGTCAACATGGTTACGAAGCCATCGCTCTGCCACGCAAGCAAGAAGGCAGAGCACACCTCAGATGCCTGAGTACAAGCAAATTTGGAAAGTTTTGTAAACTAGCAGGCTACTACATTTAAAGTGAAAAACAATTGTTGACAAAATCTCTTTTAGTGGAATACAAACACTTTTCCATACCTGCTACAGTAGCAAGTATGGAAAAGTGTTTGTATTCCACTAAATATCCCTCATGTAACTGTGTATTAACCTTTGTTTGTTACTTTTTACAATGAAGGGATTGTGGTGTTTGTTTTATTTTACATGGGTCATGCGCCCTCCGCTGGTCGTTTTGCGGATGTACTGTTTTTCTTCTCTGTTAAACACTGAACACATGTTATTTGCATCGGGCTTACTGTGATTGAAAACTTGTATTTTGTGATGCTGTGTGATTGCTGTATTAAGTATGAGTGTGAGACGTCTTAGAACAGTTGCTGATATGTTTTATTTATTTTAATTTATTATTTAAGTATTTTTGTATGGGAAACATAATTCTAAAGAACATGTTTTTATTTTGTATTTTTGCATTTATTTTTTCTTATATAGGATATTTTATTTTATTGAGTTGTAATTGTTTCTGACAAATGACAAACTCTGTTTTTTCTTGTCTCAAAACTCTAAACAGAGCATGCAGCAGCAGCAGCAATAAATGTCCTGTGCAAAAGACTCAAGTATCCCGTCGTCTCCTTAGCACATTAGTACTGAGGCCAGGCGGGTTACATATACAGTAGTACAGTGTTTATATAGCCAACAGTTACTTATTTATTGATGCTTTATAGTTTATTTGATGCTAGTGCCTAATGGTGATTTTAATTTGACTGTTTATTGTCCTAGAAACTGATGACAATATCAAGTGTTGAATAATCTCAATTACTTATGGTGGTTGTAGGCTACTGTATGTGACAGTGAGTGTGGCGGTGTTTATAGGACGGGTATGGAAGAGTCTAGGAGGGAATCATCACAGTATACCCACTACAAAAAACTAGACCACACCACTGGACCAAAAGGTGGATGAGGGCAGAGCTGTAGATATTGTATACATGGACTTCAGTAAAGCATTCGACAAGGTTCCTCATGGTAGGCTGCTGTGGAAGGTAAGATCACATGGGATCCAAGGAGAGATAACTAAGTGGATATAAAATTGGCTCCATGGAAGGAAGCAAAGTTGATGTTGGAAGGATGCTTCTTTGACTGGAGGACTGTGACTAGTGGTGTGCCTCAGGGTTCGGTGCTGGGCCCATTACTGTTTGTCATCTACATCAATGATTTGGATGAGAACATACGGGGCAAGATTAGCAAAGCTGCATATGATACAAAAGCGGGTGGGTTTGTCGATAGTGAAGATGGTTGTGAAAAATTGCAGCAGGATCTTGATCAATTGGCCAGGTGGGCTGAGGAATGATTGATGGAATTTAATGCAGAAAAAAGTGAGGTGTTGCATTTTGTAAAGTCTAACATGAGCAGGACCTACACAGTGAATGATTGGGCTGTTGTAGAGCAGAGGGATCTAGGAGTGCAGGTGCATAGTTCCCTCAAGGTGGAGTCACGGGAAGATTGGGTGTCAAAAAGCCTTTTGGCACGTTAGCCTTCATTAGTCAGAGTATAGAAGTTGGGAGGTCATGTTGTAGATGTATACGACGTTGGTGAGGCCACAGTTAGAGTTATTGTGTTCAGTTCTGGGCAATGTGTTTTAGCAAAGATGTTGTCAAGTTGGAAAGGATACAGAGAAGATTTACGAGGATGTAACATATAACATATAACAATTACAGCACGGAAACAGGCCATATCGGCCCTACAAGTCCGTGCCGAACATTTATTTTCCCCTAGTCCCATCTACCTGCACTCAGACCATAAACCTCCATTCCTTTCCCATCCATATACCTATCCAATTTATTTTTAAATGATAAAATCGAACCTGCCTCCACCACTTCCACTGGAAGCGCATTCCACACAGCTACCACTCTCTGAGTAAAGACATTCCCTCTCATGTTACCCCTAAACTTCTGTCCCTTAATTCTGAAGTCATGTCCTCTTGTTTGAATCTTCCCTACTCTCAATGGGAAAAGCTTATCCATGTTAACTCTGCCTATCCCTCTCATCATTTTAAAGACCTCTATCAAGGTCCCTCTTAACCTTCTGTGCTCCAAAGAATAAAGACCTAACTTATTCAACCTTTCTCTGTAACTTAGTTGCTGAAACCCAGGCAACATTCTAGTAAAAATCCTCTGTACTCTCTCTATTTTGTTGACATCCATCCTATAATTGGGCGACCAAAATTGTATACCATACTCCAGATTTGGTCTCACCAATGCCTTGTACAATTTTAACATTACATCCCAACTTGTATACTCAGGTGTTGCCAGGCCAAGAGGCATTGAGCTATACGCAGAGGTTGTGTATGTTGAGACTCTATTCCTTGGAGCACAGGAGGATGAGGAGTGATTTGATAGAGATGTATAAGTTCATGAGAGGAATAGTTTGGGTAGATGCACAGAGTCTCGTGACCAGAGTAGGTGAATTGAGTAGCAGAGGACATACGATACAATAAAACTTTATTTATCCCAGGGGGCAAATTGACCTGCCCACAGTCATAATAACACAAAATATACGATATACATGAAAATGAAATTTAAAGTGATGAATTTAAAGCTTGAAAAACTTAGGTTCTCTCTCAAAGGCTCTACCAAGACATTCCTAGATACATGGAACCCTTTCTTGGAACTTGTTAACTCTCTCAACTTGTCCCCGGACTTGGAAGAGGACTGAGCGCTCTCCACCATTGTTCTGCTCTACTGCAGCTGCTCTCCCCTTAACCCCCCTCCCCACACTTATTTATTTCTTTAATTACTTACTTATTTACTGTTATTAGTGACCCCCTTTTTTTTTCTTTTTTTTTTAGTACTTTTTGTTTTGTTTATCTTACCATATTTGTGTGGATGTGTATCTATGTGAGTGTTGTTTGTCCCCGTTTGGTTCCGATCTGATTCGGGTGGGTTGAAGGTGGGTAAGTGTAAGGGCTTTGAGGGTCGCTTACATACTGTTGCACAATTATGCCTTGACTGTCACTGTCTGTTATCATTGCATGTATGCAAATTGCTGTGAAATTCAAATAAAAATATTTAAATCAAAGTGATGAGTGCAAAGGCTTGGGGAATGTGCAGTTTGTGGAAGGGGAGGGGGAGGGGAGATAGTCTCAGTCTACCCCACAACAGAAGGGGGAAAAGTTGTAACGTTTGATAGCCACAGGGAAGAAGAATCGCTTGTGGTGTTTTATCCTGCATCTTGGTGGAACCAGGCAGTTGCTGAAGGTACTCCTCAGGTTGACCAGTGTGTCATGGAGGGGGTGAGATGTATGATCCAGGATGCTCAGTAGTTTTGAGGAGAATCCTCCCCTCCAAGACCACCTCCCATGAATCCAATTCCGCCTCCAGGTCAGAGCCAGCCTTCCTGATGAGTTTGGTAATCCTGTTGGCATCTGCAGCCTTCGTCCTGCTGCCCCAGCACACAGCAGCGAAGAAGATGGCACTGGCTACCACCGATTGGTAGAACATCTGCAGCATCTTACTGGAGACCGTGAGGAGCGGAGCCTTCTCAAAACGTACAGCCGGCTCTGTTCCTTCTTGTACAGGGCCTCAGCGTTCCTGGACCAGTTCTGTTTACTGTCCAGGAAAACTCCAAGGTATTTGTACTCCCTGGGAAACTGCACATCCACACCATTGATGGAGACAAGGGACAGGGGTGTCCCTCTTCTCCTAAATTCCAACCCCAACACCTTAGTCTTGTCGGCATTGAGCTGCAGGTGATTCAGCCCACACCACTCAACAAAGTCGTGATCTACACAGTATTCAGCTCCCTTCCCTCACCGACACTGCCGACAATTGCAGAGTCATCAGAAAACATGTGCAGGTGGCAGGCAGGCCAGGGCTATGTACTGTATCTGCCTGACCTTGCTGTCATTGGCAGAGTGGACGGTCCTTTCAATCTTCTCATAATCTCGAAAACCATTGAAATAAATGTTTATAGTAGAAAGTTCCAGTTGCTTCCTTTCTTTTTAGTTTACTTTAGTTTAGTTTAGAGATACAACGCTGGAATCAGGCCCTTTGGCTCACCGAGTCCGCACTGACCAGCGATCCCCGTACACTAACACTATCTTACACACACTAGGGACAAATTACAAGTTCACAAAGCCAATTAGCCAACAAACCATCACGTCTTTGGAGTGTGGAAGGGACCCGGAGCACCCGGAGAAAACCCACGCAGGTCACGGGGAGAAAGTACAAACTCCGTACTCACAGCACCCGTAGTCAGGATCGAACCTGGGTATCTGGCGCTGTAAAGCTGCAACTCTGCCGCTGCGCCACTGTGCTATCCTAGATCTATGGACGAGGAGATGGAGTGAACGCTGGCAGCAGGTGATCTCCTGAAAGGCAGAGGGAAGGGAGGTGGGGCAAGTGAGCTTGCCGCAAAAACACCTGTGGACAGCATCTGTGAAAACATATCCACTTTCTTATTGCCAAGTGAAGAGATACTACTCTCAGACTTAGACCAGTGGAATAATTATTATCCATCAATATTTTGTATTCTTTTAAAAAAAGTATTTAGCTTTTATTTCAATTTTTATTAAATTATCAATGATTATTCCACAATTTAATAGGCTGTGGGCCGAGCATCAAAAATGTGTCTGGAAATCAGTTTTCGTGACATTTTCCACAGGTTTAGATGAAATATAATTGAGAAGGAAGTCATAACTCGTCGGTGCCAAACGTTGCACATTAATTAATTAAACCAATTAGAAAATGAGATCGGGAAAGTAAGCGCCCTCTAGTGGGCAATGCCCATATTACACCATGGGCAGCCGATTTCCGTGTTGCAGTCCATTTAAACTATACATTGTTATACCAATATATATATATATATAAATATAACGTAAATATGACTGTAATCATACATAATTAAATCAATTATATTATATAAAAATAATATGATGAATAAAATTGTGAGTGTGTTTTTTTAATTACACTGTAGCAGAGGTTCTTCTCCTGAACCAGTCTAATTATTGGGTGAGGGCAGTTCTTGTGAGTTCCTCCCTTTACTGAACCCCACTGACTGCCAATGTGCAGATGGGGGTGACGGCCATAGTGGGACTGGGGCAGTGCCAGGCTGGGGGACAGTACTGCAAGCATCTTCCAATTGCTTTAATAGGAAATGTAATGAGATTGCAGCAGAGGTCCCAGGTTTTAAGGGCTCATGAACCTGCGTAATTAAAGGGTCAGGACAGATCCTCTAGGTTTCCCCTTTTACTGAACCCCGCTGACTGCCATGCTGGGGAGAGTGGGGGTGACGGCCATAGTGGGACTGGGGCAGTGCCAGGCTGGGTGACAGACTTGTAAGAGACCTGCCTTATTTCTGAAGTAAATGTCACATCCTGGCTAAGAATCGAACGCTCTGATGCTTACTCGATGACTCTTCATTTTAAGCTACAATGAGCTTATATTTATGTTAGATGGTGCCTTTTCAAATGCGGGCTATTATCTTTAACCTAAAAGAACCCTAAAAGTGTTGCATTGTTTATCTCTAGTTTGTGTGTGTGTCTGTGTATACCTTTCACACGTGTATCTGTAGATGTGTGGATGTAAGTGTGTATGTACGTGTGGATGGATGTATGTATGCATGTATGTGTGGACGTGTGTGTGCATGTGTACATGTATGTCTGCATGTGAATGGATGTATGGATGTGTGTGTGTGCGGATTTATGTGTGTATGTATGTGTGTGTTTGCATGCATGGAAGTGTGCGTACGGATGTATGTGTGTGTGGATGTGTGTATGTGTGTATGTGTGGATCGGTGGATGGACTGTCGCAGTCATTCACCAGCACGCCAATATCATAAGTAATTCACTCATTGTTTAACTAATTTGACCAAATAAACAGTGAAACGATCGACATTAAAATAAAACTTTATATAATCATTTATTTCCCCAATTTATTTTGTTTACATTACATCTGATCTTCATCTGAATATTCTTCATCAGATTCAAAGTATTTTGAAGTGACGATAGCACTCTGCATGATAACCCAGGATACACTGCTGCCCCCCTAATAATAGAAGATAATATGTGTCAGGGTGTATTTTACATCTTTTCATGTTTTATATTATGTAAGACAATATCAACATATCAATGAGGAAATTTAACATGTATGCATGTCCAGGTAGATGGGATGGCAAGTCTGCAAACTATCAAATTAGTGTTCATTAAAGCACAGTGCATGGCCACACAAAACACGTTTATGGGGACAGGCTCTGAAGAGTGGAGGGGCAGAAGCTGCAGAAAAACATCTCATATTACTTAGGTCTGCATGGACTTCAATTCATAAAATGTCAATCTCTTCTTAATGTCAATGAGACTTACACTATAATTTACTGCCATAGATAAGTTAGTTCAAGTTTAAGTGGAGGAGCAGAGGCTGCTGAATAGCTAGAGAAAGAAACATCTCATAGTACCTAGGTCTGCATGGACTTCAATTCATAAAATGTCAACCTCTATTTAATGTCAATGCGACTTACACTACCAATGTACTACCATTGATAAGTTAGTTCAAGTTCAAGTGGAGGGCAGGCAGAGGCTACAGAAAAAAACATCTATTAATCATTAAGTCTGCATGGACTTCAATTCATAAAATTTCAACCTCTTCTTAATGTTAATGAGTATAACAATAGGTTACTACCATAGAAAAATTAGTTGAAGTTCACATACACCAATTCATTTCTACAGAAACATCAACCATTTCTGACCATTTCTCACTCCAATGGAAGCCCATAAAGTGCGATCAATATCCCTCCGTTTTTCTCCCGTGGCCGGGGCCTGGAAATTGGCTGCTGCGGACGGCATTATGTACAGGCTCCACCCCCCTCCCCCCGCGGAGAAGATCCAAACACACCCCGCGGTTCCGCGTTCGCGAATCGACCGCTTCTTAATTGAGACCGCGGCTTCACTATATTATGTACCTAGGCCCCGCGGTCGGAGCACTTTTTCCCGGTAAGTTATCGCAGGCAGCTCCGAGATTAGATGTTAAAGACTTATTAGTCTACAACAAGCTGGCATTAGTGAAAATGTTTAATTTACCTTTGTTATGGACACACATAGTTTAGGCCCTCAACTTCATGACGAGTGAGTGAGTGCATGAGTGAGTGCATGAGTGAGTGAGTGATGAGTGAATGAATGAATGCATGAGTGAGTGCATGATTGAATGAATGAGTGAATGATTGAGTGAGTGAATGTATGAGTGAGTGAATGAGTGAATGAGTGAGTGAATGAATGAGTGAATGATTGAGTGAGTGAGTGAGTGAGTGAGTGAATGAGTGAATGAGTGAATGAGACGGAGTGAGTGAGTGAATTATTGAGTGAGTGAGTGAGTGAGTGAGTGAGTGAGTGAGTGAGTGAGTGAGTGAGTGAGTGAGTGAATGAGAATGAATGGAGTGAATGACTGAATGCATGATTGAATGAATGAATGAGTGTATGGTGGAATGAATGAATGAGTGAATGGTTGATTGAATGAATGAATGCATGATTGAATGATTGAATGAGTGAATGATTCAATGAATGAGTGAATGTACAGCCTCCAAATCCCATTTTTCCCATTATAAAAGGGTGCAATTAAATTAATTAAAGTCCATACAGATAGATTTTCATAAATTCAGACTTTAGATCTTACCTTTCTGTGAGAGTTGATTCCTGGCTGTCTTCTTTGTGTTGCAGCACCTCAGCAGCGACTTTGCTTTCAAGGCTTTCTTCCACTTCTGTTCATTGTGCAGCACATTCTTCAGACTTCTTAATGCTTTTATCACTAAATTCAATTACCATGCTGCAAGTTTCCACGACATGTATTCCACAGAACTAGAAATAACCTTCCTCGGAATCTCCGGTAAAACAGGTATCAGTGAATGTCCTCTCAGCCATGTTGTGTGCTCCCTGCCGCGAAACACTGGAATAAAAGCTCCTCGGCACACAGCCTATAACTTCCCCACGTGCACTTGGCATGGATGGCCAGCAGTGTTTCTCCAGCTCGTGTGATGCTTGATGTTGCTGTGCCATCTGGCGGGGTCTCCAGGGTGTGTAGATGCCCTTTCACACCACATCACTGTGGAATTCATTGCCACAGGCGGCGGTGGAGGCCAAATCAATGGGTATTTACATGGTAGAGGTTGACAGATTATTGATTATTATGGGCGAAGGCAGGAAAATGGGATTGAAAGGAAAAGATAGATCGGTCATGATTGAATGGCGGATTAGATGATGGGCCAAATTACCTAATTCTGCTCCTATAATTTATGAACATATTAACTATGGACTTCACAGACAGCAGACTTGATGGGTGAAGTAAGGCAACCTTGCCCATCGATCCAGGGGGCAGAGGTAAATTTCTGGCATCTGAGGCAAAAGAGACAATTGCGTGAAAGACAAGAATGACAAGATGGCACAATTAGAGTTGCTACCTCGAACTTCCACAACCCTGGTTCAATCCTGACCCCTGGTGCTGTCTCTGGGGAGTTTGGACATTTGTCCCGGGGAATCTGTGGGTTTCTACTGCTTGCTCCGCTTTCTTTCCATGTCCCTAGGAATTGTGGCTTGGCCGCTTTATTAGCCGCTGTAAATTTCTCCTAGTGTGGAAGTGAACGGAAATTGCAGGAAAGTGGAATGTGGGGAGTATAAATAGTGAATCGTTCTGGATTAATTTAAAGATTATTTAAACATTTAAAGAAATGATCGTTGGTAGCATTCAAAAATACATTGGATAGGCATATGGATGAGAAGGGAATGGAGGGTTATGGTATGAGTGCAGGCAGGTGGGACTAAGGGAAAAAAAAGTTGTTCGGCACGGACTTGTAGGGCCGAGATGGCCTGTTTCCATGCTGTAATTGTTATATGGTTATATGGTAATGTAAATATCTATTTGACTGTAGGTATGGACTTGATGGGCTGAAGGGCCTGCTCCTGTCATGTATAACTCCAAAGCATTCTTCCACATTTGAAATTTGCCAGAAATAGGACACAAAATGCTGGTGTAACTCAGGCTTCATCTCTGGAGAGAAGGGTCTCGACCCGAAACGTTACCCATTCCTTCTCTCCAGAGAAGCTGCCTGGCCCGCTAAGTTACTCCAGCAATTTGTGTCTACGGTGTAAAACAGCATCTGCAGTTCCTTCCTACATGTAAAACTTGCCAGTTCAGGATTGTTTTTTGTTAAATAAGAATCCTCTTGCAACTAAGTATGACTTGGTTTTGGTTTGACGATGCTTTGGATAGAATTATGCCCGCACATTAGGGTGTATGACCACAATCAGCCACATTCTTATTGAATACAGGAGCAGGAACAAGGAACCCGCTGAAATACTCCTTTTCCTTGGGTATTTTTCATCTCTATTTTTTCTAATATTGGCATAAAAAGTATTCGGATATTCTTTAACTTGACTCGGCAGAGTCATCCCGTGGATCCATTTGGCCATTTGGCCCATGGAGTCGCCCGCTTGGGTAATTTGCCCCTTTCTTTATATTCCGCAAACGCCCTGTCTCCTCCCGTGCCTGCACACGCTTCCTGTTATTGACCAAATTGACTATAACTTCGGCCACCCAAGGTTGCTATCCTCCTTCCTGGGACATGGCAGTTCTGACCTTCGATCCACTGACTCAGTGACTGTCACACAACACATTGGGATTTGCCTAATAACGGCTGCTCCCAGTGCACGTTCCAGAGTTCTTGCCTGATGACATTAAACGTTACATTACTACAATTTAGTACTTTCCCGCAAGGTACAACATTTTCCTCTCTTCAAACAATCTTAAAAGCTATGGAGTTATGGATAATAAATCTAAACCTTTATTATGTCATTGTTGGATGGCACTTTGGCGCAGCTCCGGGGACCCGGGTGCGGACCTGACTACGGTGCAGTCTATACAGAGTTGTCCGCTATATCCTTGCCCTGCGTCGGTTTTCTCTGGGAGTTCCGGTTTCCTCCCACACTCCAAAGACGTACCGGGTTGTAGGTTAATTGGCTTGGTAACATTTAAAATAATCCTTAGTGTGAAGTATAGTGTGCGGGGATCGGTGGTCGACGCGGACTCAATGAGCCGAAGGGCCTGTTTCCACCCCGTATCTCTAAACTAAAGAAACTAAAGTTGAGATCCGTGCATGGCCTGTAAACTTTCCCTACTCTGCTCTCTAATGTAACATTAACACTTGGGATAAATATTCCTGAATCTTGACCTATCTGTGCCTCTCATAAGTTTGGATTCCTTCCACCCGGCCGATGCTCAGCCACCGACAAATCCAAGTTTGACCATCTCCACCTTATGTCCCCTTTGTTCGCACTGTTCAGGTTCAAACATTATTCATCATCTCCAAAGATTCCTCCCTGCACACACCATTCCTGTAATGTCCACATACGCTGGCTCTATATACACTGCGACTCTTGAGCCTCCGTTTACTTATCACGTGAAAAGGGAGGAGATTTAAGAGTGACCTCAGTGGAAACATGTTCCATTCAGAACATCGACCTAATGGAAATGGTCTGCTGGAGGAAGCGCTAGAATTCGTTACAATGGGTATGTGCTTGGTGCAGGCAAATAGGACTAGCCTTAATCTTAATCTAAACCTACTGTCTTAATCGACCTGGTCAAAGTGGGCTAAATAATCCGATTCCGCTCTTATACCTCTATGAGTCGACTATTTGTATTGTATTTTCGGGATCTCGTGATCCCTTTTTGCATCAAAGCTGTTAACAGTCTGGCAACTTAGGGTGTGCGTATCCCAAACTTTCGATATTTCATTGTGGAACGCCTCGCAATGGTCTTATTACACTGCATCCGTCATTTCTTCGCCCAAAGGTCTAACTGTTCAAAATCCCGCTAAATACCCCGACAGTATTTCCCGCTGGCAGCAGCTCTACTAATATCTATGTCGTCTGCGAACCTGCAAACCAACCCATCTGTATTTACATCCTAGTTATTTATTTTCACCATAAAAAACAACGGTCCCAACACCGATCCCTGTAAAACGCCACTGGACACAGCTTTATGGTAAAAAGGACAATGTTGGAAGGATATGTTCGTGGCACATAATTGCACAGAGAGTGCGATGGGTGCCTGGAACATGTACGGTCATGGCGTTCAAGCGGATGTGAAATATCCACATTGGTCACAGAGGTGATCCCGTGGTATTAATCATATGTAGGCAGATCGGAACAACGATTCTTGGTTTGAGGGCTTGTATCTGTGTTGTGCGTGTCTATGTTCTGTGATATAGAATCCCGATGCTAAAGAACATAGAACAAAGAACTACACGGTATGGAATAGGTCATTCGCCCAGCGATGTTTGGGGCAAAAATCTAAGGTGTCACTCCATGTCCCTCCATTCCCTACATGTCCACGTACCCATCTAAAAGCCACTTTAACACATTTAGGCCGACATTTCAATAGGCATGGCACATAGGTATTCTGTCCAGATACAGGCATATAGAATTATTCTTGATGTGCAAAAAAGTCGGCATGGAGTTGGGGGAGGGGAAAGGCCATTTGAATAATGCAGGACACTGCTACTTTTCATTGTTCTCCGTGTTCAACTCGTGCGAAAAGTATTCTTTTAGAACAAGATAATTTAGTTGTTTGTCTAGTGACTATAATTAATGTCATGTAATGTTCCCTGCGGAGTATTTCTGCAATTAATTACGTTTTATAATGGATTCCCTAAGCAGTTGAGGTGGCACTTCCGTTGTCTCAGCGAGAACATTGTTTCGGGCAGGAGCAAGAACAATCCGGGTGCAGCAAGCGAGCAGATCCAATGGATGGAATTCTGGGAACAGTTCACTGGAATACGACAGGAGCGAGTCGTTGGACCTTGGATACTCTTTCTGCATATTACGGCATTCTGGCATTGACTCTGCGGACCTACTGTGCATTCGAGGTTATCCAAGGTGTCTACTACCCCATACTTGCTATTGTCGGAGCCCCTGGTAAGTATCGCTCTATTGTTATACCACAAACCAAGTGCTAACATACGTATCCTCCTTTATAAACTATAAAGGCCACGGTGACGCAGCGGTAGATTTGCAGCCTTACAGTCCCGGGTTTGATTCCGACTACTGGTGCTGTATGTACGGAGATTGTAGGTGGGATGTCCACACGGAGCCATGTCCCCGCAAAACACTGAGATCACTGAACTCACGGCACTGCTTCCGAGTTCCCACCAGTGCAGGCAACACGTCCATTTGATTTTTTGGGCGACCTCACATTCCCCACTGTGACAGAAGGCAAATAACATACTTTCTTTCTTTCTTTACTCCCGCGGTCGGAGCAATCGAAACTTCCGCAGTCGGCGATCGAAGCTCCGGCATCGGGGCGGTAGAAGCTCCTGCGGTTGGAACTCCGGAAGTCGACCCCGAGAAGGGCTCGCCAGCTCCACGATGTTGACGCCGCAGTGCAGACGGAGATACGTTGAAAAAGTCGCATCTTCTTGGAGGAAAAAGATTAAATATGTTTCCCACAATCCCTCACCCTCACATAATATAAAAAAAACCTAAAGATACACTAAAAACATACAGGTTACACAGTAACAACAAAGAAAACGACAAGGCAGGCTTATTGCAAGTGTTATCGTGAAACAACCAGGTCAGTGATGAGGATTATATGCAGCCTGCCATTAGAACGGCAAGAGGCACCACGTCCTCCAAGGTTTAGGTTCAGATTTGGGCCTTTTTTTAATTGCCCTGTACATTGTTATCGTGATTTTCCTGAAGAGTAGGGAATGATGCCGACTCGCTTAAACCGCCCAAGCCCCATTCCCTTGCGATCATTTCTACTCCCCCCCCTATAGCTGTTGTTGTCCTTATTATTTCCGGGAACGTTCACGTCTGTTCGCAGGGATTCGAAAGACATAGCGTTTGGACAGAACAGTTATCTCACCACAAAAACACGTTTTACTGATTTGTTCCCCCACTGCAGCTGGCCGTTTCTACACACAGTCACTTTAACTGTCACGTGATAGCTGCGTTGTCACCAACATCGTGTTAACCATGTAACATATAACCATATAACAATTACAGCACGGAAACAGGCCATCTCGGCCCTACATGTCCGTGCCGAACAACTTTGTTTCCCTTAGTCCCACCTGCCTGCACTCATACTATAACCCTCCATTCCCTTCTCATCCATATGCCTATCCAATTTATTTTTAAATGATACCAATGAACCTGCCTCCACCACTTCCACTGGAAGCTCATTCCACACCGCTACCACTCTCTGAGTAAAGAAGTTTCCCCTCATATTACACCTAAGCTTCTGTCCCTTAATTCTGAAGTCATGTCCTCTCGTTTGAATCTTCCCTGTTCTCAAAGGGAAAAGCTTGTCCACATCAACTCTGTCTACCCCTCTCATCATTTTAAAGACCTCTATCAAGTCCCCCCTTAACCTTCTGCGCTCCAGAGAATAAAGACCTAATGTGTTGTAGGACATCCTTTGAAAACACGACATCGGCAAGGGCGACTATGATTCCTGGGACGTCCCACTCCCTCTCTCTCCAGATAACATTTCTCCCCTTAATGCACTGATGAAATCTTTTGGGATTGGCCTTAATGCAACTTGCCCATTTCCCCCCTTCTGATCTCCCGTTTCAGCTAACTCGTTAGTTTCCGAAACTCCTCCTCCAATGCACTTGAACCCAGGCGTCTATACTTCTCCTAATGATCCTTCTTGTTTTTGACCAAAGCCTCAATTTCCCCCGTCAGTCAAGCTTCGATACGTTTGCCTTATTTGCCCTTCACTCTAACGGGGACGTACATATCCTGAGCTTTCTTCAGTACACTTTGAAAACCTTCCCACTGGCTGATGCTCCTTTCACCTCAAATAACCTGCTCCAGTCAACTTGAGGAAGACCTTCTCTCATACTCTCAAAGTTGGCCTTACGCCAGTTGGGTACTTTAACACGTGGACCCTCTCCGTCCCGATCCATAGCTATCTTAAACCTAATCGCACTGTGGTCACTGGTTCCAAAAGGCTCCTCCACACACGCTTCATTAACTTGCCCTTCCCAATTTCCCAATATTAGATCCAGCGTTGCCCTCTCACGTGTGGGATCCTCCACATACTGCTTAAGAAAACTCTCCTGAATACTTTTAAGGAATTGCACCCCATCTAAACTCTTCACGCTGTTATTTTTACAGTCTATATTGGGAAAGGTAAAATCTCCTGCTGCAGCAACCGTATTTGACCTGCAACTGTATGCAATCTCCCCGCACATTTGTTCTTCTAATTCCCGTTGACTATTCGGGGGTCTGTAGTACACCCCCAACAAGTTGGTCATCC
>NW_026575880.1:165000-202500 GCF_028641065.1 Leucoraja erinaceus | reverse complement strand
ATAATGCTGCATTCTGACACGTGTGTCATGAGTTGTGCCTATTTATGGTGCGGTTGTACTCGTGCACAGTAAGGTTTGACTGCACAGCGCAAATCGTGTTTCCATTGAATTTCGGTACACGTCACAAGAATAAACTAACAGCATTACCAAAACAATTCGAACCAAGTTATGTCCGTTGACTTTGATTTGCTTCGACCCCATGTGATCCGCTGCCAGTGGAGAATAATTTAGTCTCAAATTTATTTCACATTTCAGACGCCCGAATTGCCGCACTCGTTATTCCACACAAAAGGAAGCAGAAATACGGAGATTGACTAAAAGAGAGGCTGCCCCGATATATAAACGCGAAATCTGTCATCTCTCTGCAAGGACACTTATGAATATGTATGGTTCGACTGTAGGGAAGCAAAGATACAGGTGAACGACCCATGTTCATTTTATATTGGCCACATGAATGCACACATGAGAGCGTTTTTAGCATAACGGTATCAGAAGCGACATCTCCCTGACATATTCGAGTGTAACGGTCAGTACTGGTTGTATAAACACAAAATGACCATGCTGTTTTGAACAAAGCAGTGGTTCAACTTTAACAAAAAACGCAGTTAGGCACACGATGGCATTCAGCACTAGATGGAGGAACAACACGGCTTCCGGGTGAACCTCAGAGGCTACGTGTGGCAACAACTACGTGGGGGAATAGCGGAGCAGATCATGTGCTGCTGGCAGTGAAGTTGGTTAACACGCGCCAACCAAGGCACAACAATCCCGTCAGCATTGCTCTTCTTTCAAATAAAACCATACTGTCCGGAAAACCTCCCGATCTCCCACTTTATACATTTATACAATTATACAATTATATATTGTCATTTGAACCTCAAATGAAGTTCAAACGAAATTTGGCTTCTGCAGTCATTCAACAAGAAAAGAACCAAGCCACACAACCAACACATTTACACAAACATCCATCACAGTGAATCTCCTCCTCACTGTGATGGAAGGCAAAGTATTGTCTCTCCCCTGTGTTCCATTCTTCTCCCGATGTTAAAGCCCCCGGCGGGCGAAGTAGTGCCCCCGTCCCACTTAGGAAACCTGAATGGAAACCTCTGGAGGCTTTGTGTCCCACCTATGGTTTCCGTGCGGTGCCCGGAGGTTGCAGGTCGTGGAGGCAGGTAGGGAGACTGACAAAAACCTCCGCGAACCGCACGGAGACCTTGGGTGGGGCGCAACCTCTCCAGATGTTTCCGTTCAGGTTTCCTAAGTGGGACAGGGGCACTAGGCTTCAAAGAATAAACCATTAGTCCGCTCAACCCCTATATCGAGCTGATGCCCATTTTTCAAACCGATCACCATCCTGTTGCAAAACTTTACAACAATCTAAACTGTGTACAACCCCGCACACGTTAGTGTAATCTGCAAATTTACTAATGATGTCTTGTGCGACAAGCAGCATCTCGGCCCAGCACTAAACCCTGAGCCACACCACACGCCACAGTTCTCCAGTCCGGAAAAAAAAACAACCTTCCACCATCACCCTCTGCTTCTTACCATGAAGGGAACTTTCCATTCAATAAGCGAAGTCCTGACAAATGCCTTCTTGAAATCAATATATACAACGCTGCAGCTCTGCTCAGGTCAGTTTTTAGACAATAGACAATAGACAATAGGTGCAGGAGTAGGCCATTCGGCCCTCCGAGTTAGCACCGCCATTCAATGTGATCATGGCTGATCATCCCCAATCAGTACTCCGTTCCTGTTTTGTCCCCATATCCCCTGACTCTGCTACTTTTTAGAACCCTATCTAACTCTCTCTTGAAAGCATCCCGAGAACCTGCCTCCACCTGCCTCCACTGAGGCAGAGAATTCCACAGACTCGCCACTATCTGTGAAAAAAAAGTGTTTCCTCCTCTCCGTTCTAAATGGCTTACTCCTTATTCATAAACTGTGGCCCCTGTTTCTGGTCTCCCCCAAAATCGGGAACATTTCCTCCGTCTAGCGTGTCCAACCCCTTACCAATCCTATATGTTTCAATGAGATATCCTCTCATCCTTCTAAACTCCAGAGTGTACGCGCCCATCTGCTCCATTCTCTCATCATATAACAGTCCCGCCAACCCGGGAATTAGCCTTTTAACCTACGATGCACTCTCACAATAGCAAGAATGTCCTTACTCAAATTAGGGGACGAAAACTGCACACAACACTCCAGGTGTGGCCTCACTAGGGCGCTGTGCAACTGCAGAGTGGCATCTTTGCTCCTATATTCGATTCCTCTTATTATTAAGGCTAACATGCCATTCGCTTTCTTCACTGCCTGCTGTACCTGCATGCTTACTTTCATAAACTGGTGAACAAGGACCTCCAGATCCCGTTGTACTTCCCCTTTTCCCAATTTGACGTCATTTAGATAGTAATCCTGTTATTGCTACCAAAGTAGATAATCTCACATTTATCCGCATTAAACTTCATCTTCCATGCATCTGCCCACTCCCCCAACCTGTCCAAGTCACCCTGCATTCTCATAGCACCCTCCTCACAGTTCACACTGCCACTCAGCTTTGTGTCATCTGCAAATTTGCTAATGTTACTTTGAATCCCTTCATCCAAATCATTGATGTATATTGTAAATGGCTGCGGTCCGAGCACCGAGTACCCCACTAGTCACTGACAGCCATTCTGAAAGGGACCCATTAATCCCTACTCTTTGTTTCCTGTCTGCCAACCACTTATCGATCCATGTCAGCACTCGACTCCCTATACCATGTGCCCTAATTTTGCCTACTAATCTTCCATGTGGGACCTTAGCAAATGTTATCGGAAAGTCCAGGTACACTACATCCACTGGCTCTCCCTTGTCCATTTTCGTGGTTGCATCTTCAAAATATTCCAGTAGTTTAGTCAAGCATGATTTCCCCTTCGTAAATCCATGCTGACTGGGACCAATCCTGTTACTGCTATTCAAATGTTCGGCTATCTCATCTTTTATAATTGACTCCAGCATCTTCCCCACCACTGATGTCTATAATTCCTTGTTTTCTCTCTCCCGCTTTTCTTAAAAGGTGGGATAACATTAGCTACCCTCCAATCCACAGGAACTGATCCTGAGTCTACAGAACATTGGAAACTTATCACCAATACATCCACGATTTCTAGAGCCACTTCCTTAAGTGCCCTGCGATGCAGACCATCAGGGCCTGGGGATTTATCAGCCTTCAGTCCCATCAGTCTATCCAACACAACTTCCTGCCCAATGCAGATTTCCTTCAGTTCCTACGTCACCCCAGATCCTTTGGCCACTACTATTCAGGAAGATTGTGTGTGTCCTCCTTAGTGAAGACAGATCAAAACAACCTGTTCAACTCATCTGCCATTTCCTTGTTCCCCATAATTAATTAATCCCGACAGAGGCCCGGGACCGTTGGAGCGAATAGAGGAGGGTCAGGGCGGTGAGTATTTAAATCGGGCACGGGGCTTTATTTCACAGAGGCCCGGGACCGTTGGAGCGAGTGGAGGAGGGTCAGGGCGGTGAGTATTTAAATCGGGCACGGGGCTTTATTTCACAGAGGCCCGGGACCGTTGGAGCGAGTGGAGGAGGGTCAGGGCTTTTACCAAAATCCGTAACGTTCCACACTCCATAGGGAGGGTTCTGGTGGAAGCCGCTGATTGGCGGAAGCAGACTAGAGGAAGCAGCTGATTGGGTGCAACCTCAGGTTAGCAATTCTGCTTTCTGGTTAAAGGTACAGTGCGTTAGTAAAGGTACAGTGGGCTAAAGGTACAGTGCTTTTTGTTTATATAATAAAGGTGCAGTTTAAAGGGCAAGAGGGAGCAGCTGTTTGTGCGTCAGATATCTGCTGATTTCTCCCAGCAGTTTCTATTGTATTATACTGGTATCAGATCCAGGGTAAGGCGAGAGAATGACAGTCAGAGCAGTGTACTGTTCTGGATGTCAGATGTGGGAGGTCATGGTGTCAGATGGCCCTCCAGACGTCCACATCTGCGCCAGGTGCAGAGAGATGGGGCTCCTAAGGGACCGTATTAGGATCCTGGAGCAGCAGCTCGATGACTTCGCTCTGATCAGGGAGAGTGAGGAGGTCATAGAGGGGAGTTATAGGGAGGTGGTCACTCCAAACCCACGGGAGAGAGACATGTGGGTCACGTTAAGGAAGGGCAAGGGGCAGAGGCAGGAACGAGTGAGTACTCCAATGTCGGTACACCTTGCAAATAAGTACTCCTGTTTGAGTACGGATGGGGGCGACAACCTACCCGGGGGTAGCGACAGCGGGCGGGCCTCCAGCACAGAGACCGGCCCTGTTGCTCCGAGAGGTAGGGAAAAAAAGAAGAGGGCGATAGTAATTGGGGACTCTATTGTTAGAGGGTCGGATAGGCGATTCTGTGGACGCAGTCGGGAGACCCGGATGGTGGTCTGCCTCCCTGGTGCCAAGGTCTCGGACGTGTCTCAACGCATCCAAGATATCCTGAAATCAGAGGGAGAGGAGCCTGAAGTCGTGGCACATATAGGTACAAATGACATAGGTAAAAAAAGGGAAGAGGTCCTGAAGGGAGGATTTAGGGAGTTGGGAGGAGAGTTAAGGAAAAGGACCAAAAAGGTAACAATCTCAGGATTACTGCCTGTGCCACGTGACAGTGAGAGTAGCAATGGAGCGAGGTGGAGGATAAATGCGTGGCTGAAAGACTGGTGCAGAGGGCAGGGATTCAAGTTTCTGGATCTTTGGGACTTCTTTTGGGGAAGGTGGGACCTGTACAGAAAGGATGGGTTGCACTTGAACCCGAGGGGGACCAATATCCTGGCGGGGAAATTTGCAAAGGCATCTGGGGAGACTTTAAACTAGAATGGTTGGGGCGAGGGACTCAAATAGAGAAAGCTGGTAGGCAGAATGGGAGGCAGGAAGCAGAAAAGGGAAGCACTCAGACACAAGAGGAGAAAGAAAAAGAAGGAAATAAACAGAGAAGAAGAGACGGGGGGGTTTCTTAAATGTGCATATTTTAATGCTAGGAGCATTGTAAGGAAGGTGGATGAGCTTAGAGTCTGGATAGACACCTGGAAGTATGATGTTGTGGCGATCAGTGAAACATGGTTGCAGGAGGGCTGTGATTGGAAACTAAATATTCCAGGATTTCGTTGCTTCAGGTGTGATAGAATTGGAGGGGCAAGAGGTGGAGGTGTTGCATTGCTGGTCAGTGAAGATATTACAGCAGTGCTTTGGCATGATAGATTGGAGGGCTCGTCTAGGGAGGCTATTTGGATGGAACTGAGAAGTGGGAAAGGTGTAGCAACACTTATAGGGGTGTATTATAGACCGCCAAATGGGGATCGAGAATTGGAAGAGCAAATATGTAAGGAGATAGCAGATATTAGTAGTAAGCACAAGGTAGTGATTGTGGGAGATTTCAACTTTCGACACATAGACTGGGAAACACATTCTGTAAACTGTAAAAAGGATGGTTTGGAGTTTGTAAAATGTGTGCAGGATAGCTTTTTTCAGCAATACGTAGAGGTACCTACTAGAGGAGGGGCAGTGCTGGACCTCCTGTTAGGAAATGAGACTGGACAGGTGGCGGAGGTATGCGTTGGGGAGCACTTCGGGTCCAGTGATCACAATACCATTAGTTTCAATATAATTATGGAGAAGGTCAGAACTGGACTTAGGGTTGAGATTTTTGATTGGAGAAAGGCTAACTTTGATGCGATGCGAGATGATTTAAAAGGAGTGAACTGGGACATTTTGTTTTATGGGAAAGATGTAGAAGAGAAATGGAGGACATTTAAAGCGGAAATTTTAAGAGTACAGAATCTTTATGTTCCTGTTCGGTTGAAAGGAAACAGTAAAAATTGGAAAGAGCCCTGGTTTTCTAGGGAAATTGGACATCTTGTTCGGAAAAAGAGGGAGATCTACAATAATTATAGGCAGCATGAAGTAAATGAGGTGCTTGAGGAGTATAAGGAATATAAAAAGAAACTTAAGAAATAAATTAGAAAAGCTAAAAGAAGATATGAGGTTGCTTTGGCAAGTAAGGTGAAAGTAAATCCAAAGGGTTTCTATAGCTATATTAATAGCTAAAGGATAACGAGGGATAAAATGGGTCCATTGGAGAGACAAAGTGGGCAGCTATCTGCAGAGCCAAAAGAGATGGGGGAGATATTGAACAATTTCTTTTCTTCGGTATTCACCAAGGAGGAGAATATTGAATTATGTGAGGTAAGGGAAACGAGTAGAGTAGCTATGGATACTATGAGTTTCAAAGTAAAAGAAGTACTGACACTTTTGAAAAATATAAAAGTGGATACGTCTCCAGGTCCTGACAGGATATTCCCTAGGACATTGAGGGAAGTTAGTGTAGAAATAGCCGGGGCTTTGACAGAAATATTTCAAATGTCATTAGAAACGGCAATAGTCCCCGAGGATTGGCGTACTGCGCATGTTGTTCCATTGTTTAAAAAGGGGTCTAAGAGTAAACCTAGCAATTATAGACCTGTTAGTTTTACTTCAGTGGTGGGCAAATTAATGGAAAAGATACTTAGAGATAATATATATAAGCATCTGGATAAACAGGGTCTGATTAGGAACAGTCAACATGGATTTGTGCCTGGAAGGTCATGTGTGACTAATCTTCTTGAATTTTTTGAAGCGGTTACTAGGGAAATTGACGAGGGTAAAGCAGTGGATGTTGTCTATATGGACGTTAGTAAGGCCTTTGACAAGGTTCCTCATGGAAGGTTGGTTAAGAAGGTTAAACTGTTGGGTATAAATGCCGGAATAGCAAGATGGATTCAACAGTGGCTGAATGGGAGAAGCCAGAGGGTAATGGTGGATGGCTGTTTGTCGGGTTGGAGGCAGGTGACTAGTGGGGTGCCTCAGGGATCTGTGTTGGGTCCTTCGTTGTTTGTCATGTACATCAATGATCTGGATGAAGAGGTGGTAAATTGGATTAGTAAGTATGGAGATGATACCAAGATAGGGGGTGTTGTGGATAATGAAGAGGATTTCGAAAGTATACAGAGTGATTTAGGCCATTTGGAAAAATGGGCTGAAAGATGGCAGATGGAGTTTAATGCTGATAAATGTGAGGTGCTACACCTTGGCAGGACAAATCAAAATAGGACGTACATGGTAAATGGTAGGGAATTGAAGAATACAGTTGAACAGAGGGATCTGGGAATAACGGCGCATAGTTCCTTGAAGGTGGAATCTCGTATAGATAGGGTGATAAAGAAAGCTTTTGGTATGCTAGCCTTTATAAATCAGAGCATTGAGTATAGAAGCTGGGATGTAATGTTAAAATTGTACAAGGCATTGGTGAGACCAAATCTGGAGTATGGTGTACAATTTTCGTCGCCCAATTATAGGAAGGATGTCAACAAAATAGAGAGAGTACAGAGGAGATTTACTAGAATGTTGCCTGGGTTTCAACAACTAAGTTACAGAGATAGGTTGAATAAGTTAGGTCTTTATTCTCTGGAGCGCAGAAGGTTAAGGGGGGACTTGATAGAGGTATTTAAAATGATGAGAGGGATAGACAGAGTTGATGTGGACAAGCTTTTCCCTTTGAGAATAGGGAAGATTCAAACAAGAGGACATGACTTCAGAATTAAGGGACAGAAATTTAGGGTTAACATGAGGGGGAACTTATTTACTCAGAGAGTGGTAGCGGCGTGGAATGAGCTTCCAGTGGAAGTGGTGGAGGCAGGTTCGTTGGTATCATTTAAAAATAAATTGGATAGGCATATGGATGAGAAGGGAATGGAGGGTTATGGTATGAGTGCAGGCAGGTGGGACTAAGGGGAAAAAATAATTTGTTCGGCATGGACTTGTAGGGCCGAGATGGCCTGTTTCCGTGCTGTAATTGTTATATGGTGATATGGTTATAATAAATTCATCTTTTTCGGTCTTCAAGGATCCAACTTTGGTCTTAAATAATGTTTTCCTTTTCACATCCCTAAATAACCTTTTACTATCCTGCTTTATATTATTGGATAGCTTACCTTCGTAGCTAATATTCTTGGCTAGCTTACCTCATCTTTTCTCCCCGTCTGGTCTTTTTAGTTATCTTCTGTTGCTCTTTAAACATTACCCAATCCTCTTGCTTCCCGCTCATCTTTGCTACGTTGTACCTCTTCGCATTAATTTTTATACTGTCCCTGACGTCCCGTGTCAGCCATGGTCATCCCTTTCTCTCATTGGAATCTTTCTTCCTCCTAGGAAGGAAATGTTCCTGCACCTTCTGTATTATTCCTAGAAACACCTGCCATTTTTGTTCCACTCTCATCCCCGCTAGTTTATCTTTCCAGTCAACTTTGGCCAGCTTCTCCCTCATAGTCCCCTTTATTCAACTGCAACACTGACAACTCCGATCTACCCTTCCTCTTCTCCAATTGTATATGAAACCTGACCATGTTATGGTCACTGCCTACTAATGGCTCGTAAACCTCGAGGTCCTTTATCAAATCCGGGTTCATTACATAACACTAAATCCAGAATTGCCTTCTCCCTGGTAGGCTCCAATACAAGCTGTTCTAAGAATCCATCACGACCCACAAAGTCCCTTTCTTGGGGTCCAGTACCAACCTGATTTTCCTAGTCTACCTGCATGTTGAAATCTCCCATAACCACCACAGCATTACTTTTGCTACATGCCTATTTTAACTCCTGATTCAACGTGCAATCTGTCCAGGCTACTGTTTGGGGGCCTGTAGATTAGTCCAATTAGGGTATTTCCACCCTTACAATTCCTTAGTTCTATCCATACTGAATACACATCTCCTGTTTCAATGTCACCCCTTGCAAGGGACTGAATTTCATTCCTCACCAACAGGGCAACCCCACCCCCTCTGCCCACCTGTCTGTCTTTTCGATATGCATATCTTCAAATAATTCAGATTCGTGACACATGATCCGCATGTACAAAACAACGATGTCCATCCTTAATCAACCGCTGTCCATTTAAATGCATTTAAATATTTTCCCTCAGAACAGTTTAGTAACTTTCCGACCACATAAGTGATACAACGGCCGGTAGTTAACAGCCGGCTCCGCGAACTCCTTCCTAAACAGTGGCACGACATTTGCACCCTTCAGTTTTCGGGCACCTTATCCATATTTATTGATGACATAAATCTCAGCCAGGGCAGCTACAATTTCCTCTCCAGCTTCCTTTGATGTCTTTGGATACATTTGATCAGGCCCGGGAGATCTGTCTATTCTAATACAACTTTGCGCCGTCGATAGCTTCTCGATCGTAAGGTTGAATGATCTCAAGACACTGCCATTGACTGCCCCAGCATCGCCAGTACGCATGGATTTCTCCAAGTCTAAAACAAGGCGAAAACTAATTGAGTTCTATCCATTCTATGGCGCCTCGGACAGTTGAACGTTTTGATTCATGCGAGACCCCATTATCTCTCTGTTTGTTGTTTTCCCCTTAAGATACATACAATCTCTTGGGATTATCAGTAATATTGTCTTCCGGAGCTATCTTCCGTCCCCCTTTTGCCTCGTGGTTTCTTTTTTATTGTGCTCCTTGCTACCCGAAACTCCTGCAAGGACACACGATCCCAGCTGCCTTTATCTGCTCCAAACCTTATAATTCTTGACTAGCGCTTCAATTTCTCTATTTATCAACATTTCCTAAAGCCCACCTGCATTGCACTCCACTCTAACATGCACATGCAGGTCCTGGACTTTTATCAGCACACTTTTAAAAATATATTTGTAGTTGACCGTGCTCAATTTAAAACTTTAATGCGTGGACCCGCACTGTCTCTGTCCATAACAATCATAAACCTAATAGAAGAGTGGCTGCTGGTCCTAAAGGTCACGCCCACAAATATTGTCCCTAACGTCCTTATATTCTTCGGTGAAGTGTTGCCCTCTCTGGAACAGGCGGCTCTCCGGGACGGTGTGACTGGAATGGGTTTACATTGCAATTACATACACCGCTTCTGAGTTGTAGATTAGAATGAACACCAGCTCCTGTGGACAAGTCTCCCTATCGAGTCTGTCACTACCATATTACCCTCTGTGTTGCTCGATAGTTGAATCGAAGTTCTAAACCAGTGACCGCAGCACGGGGACATTAACGCATCCGCATTTTTTCAAGGGTAATAGACTTTAAACCTCTGTACCAAAACTGACTGAGGTTTCATCTACCTTTTCTTCCCTTTCACAAGAATGATGTTGCAAAGATGAAAAGAGTGCCAATATGATTTTCGACGATGTTGCCAAGACTCGCGGGCCAAGGTGCATATTACTTTATTTCTTGGTACACAGGAGGTGGTGGGTTGATCATACAGAGGTGTATACATTCATGATCGGATGTAGTTCAAACGAGTAAAAGTAATTTTGGAAGACATGTGGACAGCAGGTGCCGTGCGGTCAGGGGAGGCATGGCAGAGCCTCACCTGTCATGCTACCAATGAAAATAGCTGCTAAGAAAAGTAAAGAAAAATAATAATAACATAAAATAAATATAACGATGTTCCCACTATCTGTGTTATTAGTTATTAGTTATTAGTGTCATTTCTACATGACCAGTTAGCCTAACATCGGTAGTGGGGAAGCTGCTAGAGTCAGTTATTAAAGATGGGATAGCAGCACATTTAGAAAGTGGTGAAATCATTGGACAAAGTCAGCATGGATTTACGAAAGGTAAATCATGTCTGACGAATCTTATAGAATTTTTCGAGGATGTAACTAGTAGCGTGGATAGGGGAGAACCAGTGGATGTGGTGTATCTGGACTTCCAGAAGGCTTTCGACAAGGTCCCACATAAGAGATTAGTATACAAACTTAAAGCACATGGCATTGGGGGTTCAGTATTGATGTGGATAGAGAACTGGCTGGCAAACAGGAAGCAAAGAGTAGGAGTAAACGGGTCCTTTTCACAATGGCAGGCAGTGACTAGTGGGGTACCGCAAGGCTCAGTACTGGGACCCCAGCTATTTACAATATATATTAATGATCTGGATGAGGGAATTGAAGGCAATATCTCCAAGTTTGCGGATGACACTAAGCTGGGGGGCAGTGTTAGGTGTGAGGAGGATGCTAGGAGACTGCAAGGTGACTTGGATAGGCTGGGTGAGTGGGCAAATGTTTGGCAGATGCAGTTTAATGTGGATAAATGTGAGGGTATCCATTTTGGTGGCAAAAAAACGGGAAAGCAGATTATTATCTAAACGGTGGCCGATTGGGAAAGGGGGAGATGCAGCGAGACCTGGGTGTCATGGTACACCAGTCATTGAAGGTAGGCATGCAGGTGCAGCAGGCAGTAAAGAAAGCGAATGGCATGTTGGCTTTCATAGCAAGAGGATTTGAGTATAGGAGCAGGGAGGTTCTACTGCAGTTGTATAGGGTCTTGGTGAGACCACACCTGGAGTATTGCGTGCAGTTTTGGTCTCCAAATCTGAGGAAGGACATTATTGCCATAGAGGGAGTGCAGAGAAGGTTCACCAGACTGATTCCTGGGATGTCAGGACTGTCTTATGAAGAAAGACTGGATAGACTTGGTTTATACTCTCTAGAGTTTAGGAGATTGAGAGGGGATCTTATAGAAACTTACAAAATTCTTAAGGGGTTGGACAGGCTAGATGCAGGAAGATTGTTTCCGATGTTGGGGAAGTCCAGGACAAGGGGTCACAGCTTAAGGATAAGGGGGAAATCCTTTAAAACCGAGATGAGGAGAACTTTTTTCACACAGAGAGTGGTGAATCTCTGGAACTCTCTGCCACAGAGGGTAGTTGAGGCCAGTTCATTGGCTATATTTAAGAGGGAGTTAGATGTGGCCCTTGTGGCCAAGGGGATCAGAGGGTATGGAGAAAAGGCAGGTACGGGATACTGAGTTGGATGATCAGCCATGATCATATTAAATGGCGGTGCAGGCTCGAAGGGCCGAATGGCCTACTCCTGCACCTAATTTCTATGTTTCTATGTTTCTATCCAATCATTTTTTATAGTCAAACTCGCAAAATGTTCGCAGCTCCGCTGCAAATACAGGGAGAGATCAGAGGCGAGGCAGTGACGAGCTGAGCCTTCTGACTGCGCAACCCCTCAGCAACTGCATGGAGCTCGGGCAACAAGCGTGTGCCTGTTACTATCTCTATGTATGTCATCAATGTAATGTTTATAAACTCCTTCATTACATGTCCTCACCTTCCATAGTCCAGGTAACGTATTTCACATATAAAGATATTAAATTAGTGCTCGATGGTCTCACATAAAACTGCATTGAAAAAGCTCCAGGGGAGGCAGCGATCACGTCTGCCTCACAAGGGGCCGTGTCTTGAGCCCAGTGGAGGAAGAGCGAGCGTCAATTACGGAGGCTCAGCCCACGCTACCTCGCTAATTGACGCTACCTCGCTCTCCCTCCACGTTAGCTAGCTCAAGCAGCGGCGGCGCAGTACTGCATCCCCCCGCTGGCGGCACCTCTATTGGGTTCATATGTGTGTAAATGTGGCTCTGATACTAGCCAGTGCCTCCCCAGCCATTGACCTCACCGCACGTCACTGGTGGACAGGTTTTTGGTGGATATGAGCCAAACGCAGGCAAATGTGAATATGGGGCATGGGCGTGTTCGGCCGAATCACAGGATTCCGTGCCGTCGATTCCAGTGCGGTACAATGTATCATATTTAATGTCTCAAAACATCCCAAGTATTCTTCAGCCACCAGGTGAGGGCTTGATCTGCAACACACACATTTTGTCGACTCCATTTCCAGCCTTGTTAGCAAGTCACTTGTATTCAAGAGAGAGTTAGGGCTAATGGAATCAAGGGTTATGGAAATAAAGCAGGTACTGATTCTGGATGATCAGCCATGATATTCAATGGCGGTCCTGGCTCGAAGGGCTGAATGGCTTATTTTACATGTTTCTATGTTTCCATTTTCCCTTCATTCAATCATATACATTTATAATCCCACGTTTAAATGAGTTCACAACACACGAAATTGTGACACGTTTGATCAGCTACGGTGTATTAATCGATAACCATGAATATGCGTGATCTATTTAAAAATTCCTAGTCAAGCCGACATTATTCTCACGGGCCCCGGATCAAACGATATTCCCAAACAATTGGTCAATTCACTTGAAATTACCGAGCAATACTGATTCTGCTGCAGGGAGGCCAATGGCTGTTGTTGAACATATTTAAAGTTGTGTGCAATATTCACTGTCCACGTAAACAAATATTTGTAATCAAGTATGACAATAGATCAATATATGTCAAGTATATTAAGATAGAGTAAACAGCCTGAACTTTTCTTCCCAATTCAAGGCCTAGAATGTATATTCTTATGATCAGAGGGAGAAAGAATGGGGCAAGGCTTATTTCACAAATATTGGTGGGTACCTGGAACGTGTTACCAGTGGTAATGTTGAAGCGCAGTTATGAGAATGCCGGTTTGGATAGACACGTTGATTTGCAGGGAATGGAGGGATATGACGCGCAAGGTGTAACGTAAACACCGCGTGGATTGATACGTGCGACTGTGACGTTTTAAAACATTTTTTTTAATCAAAACGTTTATTCAATTATTAAAAAGTGATATTGATACTACAATAAAACAAGTCAGAAC
The DNA here is from genome assembly GCF_028641065.1 of Leucoraja erinaceus. Classification (NCBI taxonomy): domain Eukaryota; kingdom Metazoa; phylum Chordata; class Chondrichthyes; order Rajiformes; family Rajidae; genus Leucoraja; species Leucoraja erinaceus. Next base: position 188,913 of record NW_026575880.1, on the reverse strand, counting down.
CCAGCACCATAATACAATACAAACATGTATCCATAATAACCTACTGTACAACTATGATACAATCCTTATTGAGGATACATTCAACGCCCTGCAGAGCCCAGCGATCCCGGAACTCCCTCAGGGTGCCCGTGGACAGGGCGAATTCCCTTTCGAACCCCACCCGGGCACGGACGTATTCCCGGAAAAGGGGCAGGCAGCCGGCTGGGGTAGAGCCCTCCACCGCCTGGCGCCTTGACTCGCGGATGGCCAGCTTGGCCAGGCCCAGGAGCAACCCAACCAGGACATCTTCAGCCCTACCCTCTCGCCTACGCACAGGGTGTCCAAAGATGAGGATGGTGGGTGAAAAATGCAGCCAGAAGGCAAGGAGCAGTCCCTTGAGATATTCAAACAGTGGCTGCAGCCTCACGCACTCCATGTACACGTGGTACACAGACTCTTCCAGCCCGCAAAAGTGGCAGGCGGCTGGTGAGTCTGTGAACCGCGAGAGAAACAGGTTGCAGGGAACTCCTCGGTGCAATACCCTCCACCCCAGGTCCCCAATATAGAGGGGGAGAATCCCTGCGTGGAGTGACCCCCGTCGGGGCCGCATTCGCTACCGGAGGCACCACCGACCGCCAATTGGTGTCCGGACGGTGGACCAGGGCGAGGAAGTGCAGGGTGTGGAGGAGGAGCCCGTACAGGGACACACCTCCCTGCGTCTCCGAGGCAGATGTAGGGTATCGAGGAACGGCGGCTCAAATTGTGTGGGACCGGCTCCCGGAAAGGATTACGGCGCCTGGGTACGATTAGTACTTCCGGCTGAGGGGGGCTTGCTCAACCACAGGTGCTCCACATGTTTGACCCCCCCCCCCCCCCCCGGTCAGCCGGTCACCCGGTGGGGTGGGACAAGGGCCGGCTGCTCTCACGCCCGGGCCGCGGGCCTCCGCCGGCGGAGGGGGGGGGGGGGGGGGGTGGTCAACGGCAACCAGGTTCCAGACTCTCTACAAGTCCCTGTAGAAGCCAGGCATCCCCATCAGGACCGCACGGCTGACCCCCACCATCGGGATCCGTGTACCTCGTTGAAGACCGTCGGAAAAAGTGCGTCGCCAGCACGTGCCACTTGTGAGGATGCCCTGAGTACAGGTGTCTCTGCCAGATCCTGAGGTGGAGAGCCGCCAACTTGGTGCGAATGCACACTAGCGACTGACCGCCCTCCTCGATCGGGAGACTCAGGACCGCTGCAGAGAACCAGTGCTTGCCATTGCCCCAGAAGAAGTCCACCAACTTCTTCTGGATGATCCCAGCAAAGGTGGCTGATGGGACCAATGTGGTAAATCTGTACCAGAGCATGGAGGCCACGAGTTGGTTAATGACCAACACCCTGCCCCGGTAGGAAAGCACTCTGAGGAGACCCGCCCAGCGTCCCAGCCGGGTGATGACTTTCAGCTCCAGCTCCTGCCAGTTCGCCAGCCAGGTCTCCGCACCGGGACTCAGGTAGACTCCCAGGTAGAGGAGGTGTGTGGTACTTCACGTGAAATACCTCATCTCCGGGAGGGAGTCTACCTGCTAGGGACCCACCAAGAGTCCAGAACATTTCCCCCAGTTGATCCTGGCAGAGGAGGCGGCCGAGAAGACTCGTTGGCACTCACGCATCCTCTGCAGGCCAACGGGGTCAGTGACCATGAGGAGCACGTCATCGGCGTAAACCGAGAGGACCACCTCCATGTCCGGCTCGCGTAGAACCATGCCCGTCAACTTCCTCCGAAGCAGACTATGGAATGGCTCCACGCAGATGGCGTACAGTTGGCCAGACATGGGGCAGCCCTGACGTACTCCTCTGTGGAAGGGAATGGGGACCGTCAAGAATCCGTTTACTTTAACGAGGCACTCTGCGGTGGCGTGTAAAAGTCGGATCCGGGACACAAAGTGTGGTCAGAAACCAAACGCCCGCAGAGTCCTCAATAGATACTCGTGATCCACCCTGTCAATAGCCTTCTCCTGGTCGAGGAAGAGAAAGGCAGTGGGTACAATGGTCTCCTGAGCAAGGTAGACCAGGTCCCGGACCAGATGGATATTGTCCTGGATGGACCGGCCCGGGACCGTATAAGACTCGTCAGGGTGGATCACTTGAGCCAGCACTGGGCCCAGACGGTTTGCCATTGCCTTGGCAAATACCTTGTAGTCGGTACAGAGGAGGGAGATTGGGCGCCAGTTTTTTTAGACGGCGGAGATCGCCCTTCTTAGGCAGAAGGACCGCGACAGCCCTTCGCCAAGACAGGGGCATCTCTCCGGTCGCCAGGCTCTCCCTCAGTACCATGGTGCAGTCCTCCCCCAGGATCCCCCAGAAAGTGCGGAGGAACTCTGCTGTCAGTCTGTCCAGGCCAGGGGATTTGCCCCTGCGACTGGGACGTTGGATTGCTACGTGCGACTCTGACGTTGAAGCCGTTACGGAAACCTGGCGGAGACGGACAGAACTTGCAGCTTCAAGTACCAAGGCACATGCCTGCAGCAGAGATAGAGAGGGGAATAAATTAAGTTGCTTTACTGATCAAGGAAAAGGTCACGATAGAAGTCTGAGGCGATATTATTGATGGTTCGCCCAGTGAGGCGATATGGCTGGAGCTGAGAATGAAAAGGGGATATTTTAATTACAGTATGTGCAAGACTAATAGGGTTGACACAGATGTCGGAGATGTAACATCTGTCCCTGTATCTCCTCTCTCACATCCACCCAGCAACATTCAGATTTGTGCTGCCGAACATCAACATGAAGCAACCAGTCGGCTCGTCGGTGCTGCTGTCTGTTAATCCCAACAGGTTGAGGAGGAAGGTGGTGTGGAAGTATCGCAATCATCAACGTGAGCTGACCATCCTGGAGCACGTGTCCTACAGTAACATGGTGTCCTTCAATTCATACTTCAGTTACCGGGCTGATTATGATTTATTGACTGGTTCACTTTTAGTAACTAAATTGGAATTGATAGATGGTTGACATGAATTGATAGATATGAAGTAATTTTGAGTGAACTCACAGACGACAAGACAATTACATCCAAAAATGTCGGAGTCGTGAGGCAGAAGTGACATACACTCACTATTACAGAGGAGACGGTGCTTGGGAACTGAAGGGTCTGAAGGTGGATAAGTCACCGGGAGCAGATCATTGACCAAACCCCATGGTAGCTGCAGAGATTGTGGGCATTAGTAGTGACCTTTCCAGAATTGATCGTCAGGAGTGGTTCCAGAGCACTGGAAAATCACAAAAGAGGGTCGAGACAAACGAAAGGTAGACATAAATGCTGGAGAAACTCAGAGGGGTGAGGCAGCATCTATGGAGCGAAGGAAATAGGCGATGTTTCGGGTCGAGACCCTTCTTCAGAGACAACAAAAAGATGCGATAGCTCAGTTATTTTGACTTCTGTGGTTGGTAGCATTTTACAGTCCATTATTAAGGGTGAGGTTTCAGGATAGTTGGAAGCACATGATAAAATAGGGCGGAGCTTTGCTGACAAATGAGTTGGAGCTTTATTAGCAGGTAACAAGCAGGATGGGCAAAGGAGAGATGGGTGGATGTTGTTTACTTGGATTGTCATAGGCCTTTGAGCCTCCGTGTCACATGGGGGGCTGCTAAACAGGTGAGCTACTTGCTTGGATAGAGGTTTGGCCGACTGGCAGAAGGCATAGAGTGTGAGTAAAGAGCAACGTTTCAGGTGCGGTTCCACAGGGGGGCGCTGTTTGGTCCGCTACATTTCATGTTATATGTAAATTATATATATAATATAATTGTATTATGAAATTGTAATATATCATTATATGGAATTGAAGGCTTTGTGCCCAAGTATGCGAATGATACAATGATAGGTGGAGTGGCATGTAGTGTTGAGGAAACAGAGGGACTGCATAAGGACTTGGATATGTTGGGAGAATGGGCAGAGCAGTGGCAGATGGAATATAGTGGAGCAAAGTGTGGAGTCGTGCACTTTGGCAGAGGGAATAAAGTCATGGACAATTTTCTAAATGGGGAGAGGATTCAGATATCAGAGGCTGAAAAGGACTTGGGAATGCTGGATTTCCAAAATATGAATTTACAGGTCGAGTCAGCGATAAGCAAGGCAAATGACATGCAATGCAATCATTCATTTCAAGAGAACTAGAATATGGAAGGAAAAACATAACACTGAGCTTTTCACACGGTGAGGCCACATTTGGAATAATGTGAGAGGGATGTTGGGAGAGGGTCCACACGAGGTTTGCGAGAATGATCTGGGGATGATTGGGTTAACATGTGATGTGTGTTTGGCGGCACTGGGCCTGTACTTGCTGGAGTTGAGGATGGTAAGGGGGGGAATCTCATTGACAACTACCGGATAAAGAAAGGATAATGAAAGATAGAGTGGATGTGGAGAGGATGTTTCCAGTAAAGAGAGTCGAGTACCAACGGCCACAGACTCAGAATATAAGGACATAACTTTAGAAAGGAGATGAGAATAAATAATATGAGTGAGAGCTGATATAAATATAATTAGCAATCTGAACACAGATTAGGTTTGACCAACTTTGTGCTGTTACTTTCTGACAGAGCTGCTGACTACCCCAAAGATGTATCAGAACCCTGACTAAATCGGGGATAGTGTTGAGCTGATCTGCTTAATGCAAGATAGTAAAAACATCCACACCGAATGGATGAAAAACGTTGTGTCGTTGATGAACCATTCCCATCTCGACGTGAATAATGATGGCACTATGCTGCTCATTAAAGAGCTGAACGAGTCGGACTGTGGCTCGTACATGTGCCGAGTGCACAATGACGTCAGCGCCAATTTCGCCGCGCGCTTTATCAGCGCCGACGGTAGAAATCTCACTGAGAATGTGGAATAACTCAGAATCCAGTTATTTTGGATTCTGAGTTATCAGTTGTTTATTGAGAAAGCACACAGAGCTGAAATACATAGGTGATATGAGCTCAAGCTGAATGAGGAATGCAACGAGGTTGGACTAGCAGGCTAGAATATATATGAGACATTGAACCAGAGAGCTGTTTGAGTGTGCAGTGGTATGCAGTAAAACGTGGATCAGGTCAACTACTACTGACTGATCTACATCCTCCTTCTTAAATATAATAAATCATGCAGCTAAATAAGCATACACCAAACTTCTAATGTACAGTAGGAAGATACAGTGCTTTAAAAATCGCAACTAAGCCGTGGAGGTTATGAATACGGAGGAATGCAATGTGGCCTCGGTAATGGAAACCTGTAATCCGTATTTAATACAGTGTTTGTATTTAGAGTAAGGCCGACAAATCCGTCCTATACTTGTACGGTCCAGGCCCTCTGCTGGAGGGACAGGTGACATCATATCAGGCGGTGGTTCAACACTTTGCAGGAGACTTCATGGGTGACATCACCGGCGCTCTAATAGGTAATTTCACCAATAGTGCCGGTGGCTCTATGGCCATTGGGGAGCCATTACAGTTTGAACCCACAGTCTCTCCATTAGTCTTTGGCACAAAGTCTGGGACACTGACGTAGCCATACGAGAAATGTTCCGATGGTCTTGGTTCGCTCAACGGCAGGATATGTTTTCTATTGTGCATATAAATTCCTCCTTCGGAACGGACTAGATAGGAACGTGGCTCCAGGCAGGTTTCTGCCACTACGCCTATGCGGTCATATCCTTTCTGTGTTTTCTTGGCAGACCGTTTGACCGGGAGAAAAGGGCGAGAGGGGGCAGCTGGTTTGGTCGGAATATGATTTTTGAACTTGCCGTTTGTATTGTAGTTGGGACAGCGTGTGCATCACGAACCTGAGGTTGTAGCAGTTGCTTCGCTACTGGGAGGGTAGTGCGGGTTTGTCTGGACATCAAGCGTTGTGCAGGTGAACTTAACGCTGCGTCCCGTGAAACGTTGCGTAAGTTGAGAAGGTCCAGGAAGACATCAGACCCCGCTCTTTTAGATTTTTCCATCACCTGTTTCGCACTTCGAACGGCTCTTTCCACTAACCCGTTCCACTGCAGATATTCCGGGCTTCCGGTGACATGTTTGAAATCCCAGCGTTGGGTAAAGTCCTCGAACATTTGGCTTTTAATTGTCCTGCATTGTCTAACGCAGTCATTAGAGCTCTGGGGTTGATACATATATGTAACTCCTGCTTGTTGTTTTTAGTGGCAGCGACCATCGAGGTTACCCAATCCGTGGGTTCAGAGCTACTAGTACACTTCCCTTCTCCCCCACTGTAGCGTCAACCTGTTCATTCCTTTCCTACATCTGTGCATATCGAATTGCCAATCCCATGTCACATTAACTGTTTCAATAGACAATAGGTGCAGGAGCAGGCCAGTCGGCCCTTCGAGCCAGCACCGCCATTCACTGTGATCATGGCTGATCGTCCACAATCAGTACCGCATTCCTGCCTTCTCCCCATGTCCCCTGACTCCGCCATATTTAAGAGCTCGATCTAACTCTTGAAAGCCACCAGAGAATTGCCCTCCACTGCCTTCTGAAGCAGACAATTCCACATTCACAACTTTCTGTGTGAAAATGTTTTTCCTCATCTCCGTTCTGAATGGCCTACTCCTCATTCTTAAGCTGTGGCCCCTGGTTCTGGACTCTCCCAAAATCGGGAACATGTTTCATCCCACGAGCGGGTCCAACCCCTTAATAATCTTATATGTTTCAATAAGAACCTCTCATCCTTCTAAATTCCAGAGTATACAAGCCCAGCCGCTCCATTCTATCAACATGTGACAGTCCCGCCAATCGGGAATTAACCTTGTGAACTTATTCTACACTCCCTCAATAGCAAGAATGTCCTTCCTTAAATTAGGAGACCAAAACTGCACACGGCACACTAGTGCCCTGTACAACTGCAGAAGGACCTCTTTGCTCCAATACTCAACTACTCTTGTTATGAAGGCCAACATGTCATTCACTTTCTTCACAGCCTGTTGTACCTGCATGCTTACTTAAGTGACTGATCAACAAGGACCCCCCAAATCTCGCAGTATTTCCCCTTTTCTCTTGACACCATTCAGATAATAATCTGCCTTCCTGTTTTTGCCACCGAATGTGGATGACCTCACATTTATTCACATTAAACTGCATCTGCCATGCATCTACCCACTCACCCAACCTGTCCAAGTCACCCAGCACCCTCATAGCATCCTCCTCACAGCTCATCCTGCCACCCAGCTATGTGTCATCAGCAAATTTGCTTATGTTACTTTTAATCTCTTAATCTAAATCATAATTTATTTTGTAAATAGTTGCAGTCCGAGCTTTGCGGCACCCCACTAGTCACTGCCTGCCATTCTGAAAGGGATCCGTTTATCCCTTCTCTTTGCTTCCTGTCTCCCAACCAATTTTCTATCCGTCAGCACCCTACCCCCAATACCACGTGCTCTGATGTTGCCCACTAATCTATCAAATGCTTTCTGAAAGTCCAGGTGCACTACATCCACTGTCTCTCCACTGTCCATTTTCCTAGTTTCATCCTCAAAGAATTCCAGAAGATTATTCAAGCATGATTTCCGCTTCGTAAATCCATGCTGTGGGATTTTGGAAGATGCATAGAAACATAGAAACATAGAGGGATATGTGTTGGAATATGTTAAGCTGCGACTGTGTTGCCCTTTGATTGTGATGTAGAATTCTTGGAGTGATATTAGAGATGTAAAGCCATAGTCATGGTGCACAGAAACGGGTCCTTCAGCACAACATACCCACGCCGACCAGCATACCCCATCTACACTGGTCCTACCTGCCTGCGTTGTGTCCCATATCCCTTGAAACCTATCCTATACATGTACCGCCCATGAGAATCATACCAAAATGCAAAGTGCATTCCTCCGTATTAAACTCCATTAACCATTCCTCAGCCCACCTTCCCAACCGATTTGATCCTGCTGTAATTTTTGACAACTATCTTCGTTATCTACAATACCACCCACTTTAGTGTCATCTGCTAACTTAGTAATAACGCCTTGTACGTTCTCATCTAAATCATTTCAGTAGATGACAAACAATAACAGGCCCAGCAGCAAACCCTGAGGCACACCACTGGTCACAGTCCCCCCTTGTCTGAAAATTTACCCTTCCTTCCATGAAGCCAATTTTCTATCCATCGGCTAGCTCCCCTTGGATCCCTTGCGGTGTAACCTTCCAGAGTAGCCTACCACATGGAACCTTGTCAAATATTATCTTGTTATTATCACCTTCCTGCTTCTGCTGCTACAATGGAAGTGTGTTGGCCTTGTGTCAATTGTCCTCCAGGGTTAACCACATACACATGGTCTTCATACAGATACGATCAGTAGAGGTGATACAATACTCTGTGGTCACTCCACTTCCTGCCACATACAGATATCAGCAGTAGCAGCGATACATGTGGTGACTCAACTTCCTGCCACATACAGATACGATCAGTAGCAGCGATACGTGTGGTGAATCAACTTCCTGCCACATACAGATACGATCAGTAGCAGCGATACGTGTGGTGACTCCACTTCCTGCCACATACAGATACGACAAGCAGCTGTAATACAATGCTCAGTGATGACTCCACTTCCTGCCTGTTGTTTCTCACTTTGCTGCAAACTTGCCCTCTTTGGTTGCTTCCGTGCGCACCCGAAAATCCATTCTTCTCAACCTTGAATATACCTCATCAAAATTTATTCGCACAAGTGCAGGGAACCCTTGCAGTTTATGAGCACACACATGCAGTTTGTTAGGACACGTGCACGGGAGCCATGTAGTTTAGTCCAGGCAGAGCATACTACATTCAACCCACACACGCGCAACTGGTCGAGCAAAGAGAAAAATGCCAGACTGCAGAATACAGTCACTTCTTTTGCCAAAATCATAGGTTAACAGTTAAACCTTTCAGAAATTGGTGTTAAATTATTATTTTAACCCTGATAATCATCGCCTGCTTCTCCCCAACAATAAATCTCACCACATTCCTGCTCTTTACCTTGTCCTTCTTCAGTTCCTTCTTGCAATAAATGCCTTTGTCACTTGCTTCCCTGGTTGCTAACTGTCTTAACATTAGCTTTCAGCCCCCTCTTACATCCAGCGCTTCACTATTTAGAACTATTCTGTTTCTCTGTCAACAGTTAAACATTTACACCTTGTCTCACGTACAGAAGTATTGTGTATACAATAAGGTACATCTGTTGAGTGGATCTTCACTGGGCTTGTTGGCGGGTGCCCTGTTATATGACAACAATTGGAGGAGATAGACTATTCTCTCATGCTTAGATGTCCTCATTGAAACATTCAGATGCACAATTGATTAGTGTATTTAACAGAAATACGTTGGTGTTCTGTTCCTGTTTCAGGTATTCTGTTCATTGTTTTCAATGTATTCGTGATGTCAGTCGGTGCTCTGGTCAATACTTTCACCCCGTTCATCGCAGTTATAGTGATCAACTTTGTTGTCCTTCACAATTCACGAGGTATTGTGCTCCTTGATCTTTTGAAATTACAGCATCAGCTTTGTTGAACCTCAACCCATCAAGTTGTGTTCTCTTCTCATTTTCACAGTTGCAAAGTTTCGTAATTAATTCACCTTCATCTTTGTGACGTTCTACCTTCTGTCCTTTATCTGCCTGCTTATTGCGAGTCTTCTCTGTATCTACGATTCAGGCGAGGAACCATGTCCACAATGGCCAACAAGCACATATCTGCACTCATCACATTCATTTTAGTTGCGAGATACAGCATGGAAGCAGGCCCTTCGGCTCCCTCACTCACCTGCTCATGTCCTATATTATCTTACGTTCTCATCCACTCCCGACAAGCTGGGGGTAATTTACAGAGGCCAATTAAACTACAACCCCGCACTTGATTTGTGAGTTTGAAGGTGTCACTAAAGTGGGTCGTATTGTAGACAGTGAATATGTTTATCAAAAATTACAGCAGGATCTTAATCAGCTGGGCTGGTGGTATGAAGAAAGGCGAATGGCCCTTAAAGCAAATAAATGGAAGGTGTTGACTTTTGGGAAGTCAGACGTTCACAGTGAATGGCAGGGCTTAGTGGAGTGTTGTGGAGCAGAGGGGTCAAAGAGTGCAGATACATACTTTCTTGAACGTGGCATCACAGGTAGATCGGGTGGTCAAGACAGCTTTTGGTACATTGGCCTCCATCAATCAGGGTATTAAGTATAGAGTTGGGAAAATGTGTTACAGTTCTACAAGATGTTGGCGCAGCCGCATTTGGAGTATTACCTTCAGTTTGGTCACCCGGCTACAGGAAGGGGATCGTTTCGCTGGATAAAGTGCAGATGAGATTTATGAGGATGCTGCCAAGAAACGTGACCCTGAGCTACAGGGAGAGGTTGGGCAGGCTAGGACTTTATTCCTTTGAATGCAGGAGGATGCGGGGATTATAGGTGTCGACGGTCATGGCAGAGAAACATAGAAAATAGGTGCAGGAGAAGGCCAATCAGCCCTTCGAACCAGCACTGCCATTCAATATGATCATGGCGGATCATCCAGAATCAGTACCCCATTCCTTCTTTCCCCCCATATCCCTTGATTCCATTGGCTATAAGAGCTAACTCTTTCTTGAAATGGCCTCCACTGACTTCTGCAGCAGAGAATTCCACAGAAGCACAATTCTGTGGGTGAAAAAGTCTTCCCTCATCTCATTCATAAATGGCTTACCCATTATTATTAAACTGTGACCCCTGGTTCTGGACTCCCCCAACATGGGGAACATTTTACTAGCTGTCCAATCCCTTAAGAATGTTATGCCCAGATACACCACACCCACTGGGTCTCCCTTATCCATTCTACTTGTCACATCCTCAAATTTTTCCGAAAGATTAGTCAAGCATAATTTTCATTTCTTAAAACCATGCTGACTTTGGCCGATCCCATCACTGCTTTCCAAATGCGCTGATATTACGTCTTTAATAATCGACTCCAGCATCGTCCCCACTACAGATGTAAGGCTAACTGGTCTATAATACCCCGTTTTCTCTCTCCTTCCTTTCTTAAAAAGTGGACTCTGATCCAGAGTCTATAGATCATTGGAAAATGATTACTAATGCATCCACGATTACTCAGGCTACCTCCTTGAGTACTCCCCTCACTCCCCCTCAGTCCCCTTTCTCCCCTCACCATCCCTTCCCTCCCTCCTCCTCTCCACCCCCTCCCCCTTCTCCCCTCGTCTCCCCCTCACCTCGTCCCCCCGTCCTGCTCTGACCCCGTCCTGCTCTGATCCATTCGTGCCTCTCACTGTGTGGTGTTGAGGGCTGAGGGAATGGGTGCCAGACCTCACCCACCTGCCACACAATCTCTTGCAGCTTTTACAACGTGGTTCAGGGTGATCGCAGGGCTTGGTTACATCTACAGTTTAACGATGATCACCTATATGGCGGTAATGTTTCTCAGCCCAAACCTAGAAGAGTCTTCGACATTCATATACAACCGTAAGTACAAAGTTGTTAAAGCTGTGTCTGTCCCCTTTCCCCTTCCCAGCTGCAGGCTAGTGTACTTTATTGTCACATGTACCGAGGTAGAGCCAATAGATTTTTGGTGTGTAAGAAGGAAATTCAGATGCTGGTTTAAACCGAAGATAGACACAAAAAGCTGGAGTAACTCAGCGGGTCAGGCAGCATCTCAGGAGAGAAGGAATGGGTGAAGTTTCGGTTTGAGACACTTCTTCAGACTGGTTAGGGATAAGGGAAATGAGAGATTTAGACAGTGATGTGGAGAGATAAAGAACATTGAATGAAAGATATGCAAAAATGTAACGATAATAAAGGAAGCAAGCCATTGTAAGCTGTTGGGTGAAAACTAGAAGCTGGTGTGACTTGGGTGGGGGAGGGATACAGAGAGGGAATGCCAGGGCTACCTGTAGTGAGAGAAATCAATATTCATACCACTGCCCAAGCGAAATATGAGATGCTGTTCCCACAATTTGTGTTCAGTCTCACTCTGACAATGGAGGAGATAGAGGACAGAAAGGTCAGTGCAGTAATGGGAAGGATAATTAAAGTGTCCAGCAACCGGGAGATCAGGTTCTGACGGGCTACGCGAAGGTGTTCCTTGAAACGATCACCCTGTCTGCATTTGGTCCCGCTGATGTATACGAGTCCACATCTTGAACAACGGATACAGTAGATGAGGTTGGACGAGGTGCAAATGATCCTCTGCCTAACCTGAAAGGACTGTTGTGGTCCCTGGACCGAGTCGAGGGAGGAGGCATAGTGACAGGTGTGAGGTTGGCATCTTCTGCAGTTGCAGGGGAAGTTAGCTGGGGAGGGGGTTTGTTTAAAGGGAATGGATTAATTAACCAGGGAGTTGCAGAGGGAATGGCCTCTGCGGAAAGGGATGGAAATGGGAAATGTGGCTAGTGGTGGGATCCCTTTGGATGTGGCGGAAATGTTGGAGGGTTATGTGTTGTATGCGAGGCGATGGGGTGGAAGGTGAGGACCAAAGATTATAGAGGAGCAAGACAGACCACTCCTCGAAAAACGCGTAGTATGACGTGTGTGATTGTCGACGCCATTTTATTGGGCTTCCCCCACACTGTCATGGCGTCCTCATCTAAATCTTCATCTCACTGCTCTGCTATCAACTGTTCTAATCGTAAATCTAAACGACCCGACCTGTCATTCTTTAGGTTCCCCAATAAAAACGAAAGGTGAGAAATTATTATTATTATTTTCAGTCGATATTCTGCCGTGAAAATGTTATTTTCTGTTCTCCCCTCAACGACCGTTGGGAAACTAGGTTACACAAAAAAGCTGGAGAAACTCAGCGGGTGCAGCAGCATCTATGGAGCGAAGGAAATAGGACACGTTTCGGGCCGAAACCCTTCTTCAGACTAGGCTTGTCGGTACACTAGAAAGTTAGTAGACTTATTTTTAATAGATCTTTACTCACCACAATAATAAAGACAATAATTTTAACACTTCTGTACGTTTTTGGTTTTGATCTTGTAAGGGATTGGTCTCCAAAAATATGGCCCGCGGGCCACATTAGGCCCACCACCAGGAGATTTTTCGATCTCAGATTCGTGTTCGGGAAGCAAGGCGATGGCTGTTACCCGTTATGTCCCTCGAATTGTCGAGACATCATAAGCAAAGATCACAAGCCCGCCGTGAAGAAGGGTGCAATCAAAGATTATACAACTCTGCTCTATCATCAATGGTGGGCCGGGCGGTTCGGCGGCAGCGGCGGCGGTCGCCACGTTTGGTCGCGCTAGACGCATGCAATCGCACGCTGGTGGGACAGACCCTTAACTTTCCTCTCACACACAGGCACACACATTCATATAAATATATATGTTAAATTTAATTTTGTGCACAGTGTGTGTTAAAGCAATAGAAGGGAAACTGCACAATACAATGCAAGGGAAACTACGCAAAGGTGGCGGCTGGGGAGGAAAGATGGGAGGGAAATGGGGGAAGAGGGGGAAAACATTTACACTAAAATTAACCAAAATATGTGATGTGATAGATGCGCTAAATCAAACACTGTTCCCTACAACACTGATGGCACCAGACGATAGAGCGGAGTGGACAGCGGCAGGCATAAACAAATGGCGGCCGTGACGTTCCATCACGTACTACACGTCAGCCCATTGGATTTCGGAGGAGTGGTCTATCTTGCTCCTCTAGGATCTTTGGTGAGGACTAGGGGGACTCTGACTCTGTTGCGATTAGGGGGGAGGGGTATCATGGATAGAGCTGCAGGGTATCAAGGAGATACGAGTGAGGCCCTCTTTGTTGCCTAAAGAATGAGGACATCTCGAATGCCCTGGTCAGGAACACGTCATCTTGGGCGCAGATGCGGATTAGACAGAGGAATTGGGAGTAGCGGATAGAGCTTTTACAGGACGCAGGTTGGGAAGAAGTGTAGTCGAGATAGTTGTGGGAGTCATTGGGTTTGTAATAGACGTCAGTCAATAGTCTATTTCTTGACATGGAGACGGTGAAATCAAGAAAGGGGAGGGAGGAGTCGGAGATGGTCCAAATAAATTTGAGTGCGGGATGAACATTGGTGGTGAAGTTAATGAAGTCCATGAGTTGTGCAGGAGGTAGCACCGAAGCAGTCATTAATGTAACTGAGATAGAATTGAGGTGTAGGGCCAGTGCATGCCTGTGCTTTTTGATGTCTTCTATCCAGTCAGTGGAAAGACTGTACATTACTATAATCAAGCCATCCACAGTGTACAGCTGCTGTTGAAGCAGAGGTTTAAAAGAGTGGAGCTATTCTAACGAATGATTGCAGTTCCACCGCTGGGACCAGCATGCAGAGCGTGCCTCTCTTGGGCACCATCACGCATAGCTAACATATAGGTTCATGTTCATTAGTTATAGCAGCAGAATTAGGCCACTGGGCCCATCGAGTCTGCTCTGCCAGCCGTGGCTGATCCATCCGTTCCTCTTTCACCCTAAGTCCCCTGCGGGGAATGATATAGAATCAAGAGATGTAGAGTCAGTATGGATAGCTGAGGAATTATAATGGTCAAAAGGCCCTAATGGGAGTTATCTACAGGCTCCCAAACAGTAGCCTGGATATAGGGTGCAAGTTGAATCGAGAGTTAAAATTGGGAATAAGGGAACTCAAGGTAAAGGAGTCATTAGAAGGTAGTGACCGTAATATGATAAGTTTTAATGTACAATTTGAGAGGGAGGCGGGAAGTGTCAGTATTAGTTGAACAATGGGGACTATAGCGCCACGAGGGAGGAGCTGGCCAAAGTTGACTGGAAAGATACACTAGCAGGGATGAGAGTTAACAATCTCAGGATTACTGCCTGTGCGACGCGACAGTGAGAGTAGGAATGGAGCGAGGTGGAGGATAAATGAGTGGATGAGGGACTGGTGCAGTTGGTATGGATTCAAGTTTCTGGATCATTGGGACCTCCTTTGGGGAAGGTGCGACCTGTACAGAAAGGACGGGTTGCACTTGAACTCAAAGGGGACCAGTATCCTGGCGGGGAGATTTGCAAAGGCTACTTGGGAGACTTTAAACTAGTATGGTTGGGGGGAGGGACTCAAATTGGGAAAGCTAGCAGTCAGTGTGTGAGGCAGGGGGCAGAGAATGGTAGCACACTGACCCAAAATGTAGGGGAGAGAGAAGAAAAAGACAATAAACAGAGAATAAGAGATGGTGGGTTTCCTAAATGTGTATATTTTAATGCTAGGAGCATTGTAAGAAAGGTGGATGAGCTTAGAGTCTGGATTGACACAGTATGATGTTGTGGCGATCAGTGAAATATGGTTGCAGGAGGGCTGTGATTGGAAACTAAATATTCCAGGATTTCGTTGCTTCAGGTGTGATAGAATTGGGTGCGTGGGGCAAGAGGTGGAGGTGTTGCATTGCTTGTCAGGGAAGATATTACAGCAGTGCTTTGGCAGGATAGATTAGAGGGCTCGTCTAGGGAGGCTATTTGGGTGGAACTGAGAAATGGGAAAGGGGAGCAACACTTATAGGGGTGTATTATAAACCGCCAAATGGGGAGCGAGAATTGGAAGAGCAAATATATAAGGAGATTGCAGATATTAGTAGTACGCACAAGGTAGTGATTGTGGGAGATTTCGATTTTCCACACATAGACTGGGAAACACATTCTGTAAATGGGCTGGATGGGTTGGAGTTTGTAAAATGTGTGCAGGATAGTTTTTTACAGCAATACATAGAAGTACCTACTAGAAAAGGGGCGGTGCTGGACCTCCTGTTAGGAAATGAGATGGGTCAGGTGGCAGAGGTATGCATTGCGGAACAGTTCTGGTCCAGTGATTACAATACCATTAGTTTCAATATAATTATGGAGAGGGACAGAACTGGACCTAGGGTTGAGATTTTTGGTTGGAGAAAGGCTAACTTTGAGGAGATGCGAAAGGATTTAAAAGGAGTAAATTGGGACAGCTTGTTTTATGGGAAAGATGTGGAAGAGAAATGGAGTACATTTAAAGGTGAAATTTTAAGAGTACAGAATCTTTATGTCCCTGTTCGGTTGAAAGGAAATCGTAAAAATTGTAAAGAGCCATGGTTTTCAAGGGAAATTGGACACTTGGTTCGGAAAAAGAGGGAGATCTACAATAATTATAGGCAGCATGGAGTAAATGAGGTGCTTGAGGAGTATAAAGAATGTAAAAAGAATCTTAAGAAATAAATTAGAAAAAGCTAAAAGAAGATATGAGGTTGCTTTGGCAAGTAAGGTAAAAGTAAATCCGAAGGGTTTCTACACCTATATTAATAGCAAAAGGATAACGGGGGATAAAATTTGTCCATTGGAGAGACAGAGTGGGGACCTATCTGCAGAGCCAAAAGAGATGGGGGAGATATTGAACAGTTTCTTTTCTTCGGTATTCACCAAGGAGAAGGATATTGAATTACGTGAGGTAAGGGAAACAAGTAGAGTAGCTATGGAAACTATGAGATTCAAAGAAGAGGAAGTACTGACACTTTTGAGAAATATAAAAGTGGATAAGTCTCCAGGTCCGGACAGGATATTCCCTAGGACATTGAGGGAAGTTAGTGTAGAAATAGCAGGGGCTATGGCAGAAATATTTCAAGTGTCATTAGAAACGGGAATAGTGCCGGGGGATTGGCGCACTGTGCATGTTGTTCCATTGTTTAAAAAGGGGTCTAAGAGTAAACCTAGCAATTATAGGCCTGTTAGTTTGACGTCAGTGGTGGGCAAATTAATGGAAAGAATACTTAGAGATAATATATATAAGCATCTGTAAAAACAGGGTCTGATTACGAACAGTCAACATGGATTTGTGCCTGGAAGGTCATGTTTGACTAATCTTCTTGATTTTTTTGAAGATGTTACGGAAAATTGATGAGGGTAAAGCAGTGGATGTTGTGTATATGGACTTCAGTAAGGCCTTTGACAAGGTTCCTCATGGAAGGTTGGTTAAGAAGGTTCAATGGTTGGGTACTAATGGTGGAGTAGCAAGATGGATTCAACAGTGGCTGAATGGGAGATGCCAGAGAGTAATGGTGGATGGTTGGGATCTGTGTTGGGTCCACTGTTGTTTGTCATGTACATCAATGATCTGGATGATGGTGTGGTAAATTGGATTAGTAAATATGCAGATGATACTATGATAGGTGGGGTTGTGGGTAATGAAGTAGAGTTTCAAAGTCTACAGAGAGATGTATGCCAGTTGGAAGAGTGGGCTGAAAAATGGCAGATGGAGTTTAATGCTGATAAGTGTGAGGTGCTACATCTTGGCAGGACACATCAAAATAGGACGTACTTGATAAATGGTAGGGAATTGAAGAATGTAGGTGAACAGAGGGATCTGGGAATAACTGTGCACAGTTCCCTGAAAGTGGAATCTCATGTAGATAGGGTGGTAAAGAAAGCTTTTGGTGTGCTGGCCTTTATAAATCAGAGCATAGAGTATAGAAGTTGGGATGTAATGTTAAAATTGTACAAGGCATTGGTGAGGCCAATTCTGGAGTATGGTGTACAATGTTGGTCGCCTAATTATAGGAAGGATGTCAACAAAATAGAGAGTACAGAGGAGGTTTACTAGAATGTTGCCTGGGTTTCAGCAACTAAGTTACAGAGAAAGGTTGAACAAGTTAGGGCTTTATTCTTTGGAGTGCAGAAGGTTAAGGGGGGACTTGATAGAGGTTTTTAAAATGATGAGAGGAATAGACAGAGTTGACGTGGAATAGCTTTTCCCACTGAGAGTAGGGAAGATTCAAACAAGGGGACATGACTTGAGAATTAAGGGACTGAAGTTTAGGGGTAACATGAGGGGGAACTTCTTTAATCAGAGAGTGGTGGCTGTGTGGAATGAGCTTCCAGTGAAGGTGGTGGAGGCAGGTTCGTTTTTATCATTTAAAAATAAATTGGATAGTTATATGGACGGGAAAGGAATGGAAGGTTATGGTCTGAGCGCAGGTATATGGGACTAGGGGAGAATATGTGTTCGGCACGGACTAGAAGGGTCGAGATGGCCTGTTTCCGTGATGTAATTGTTATATGGTTATATTATATGGTTATACAGTGGACCAACAATGGCAGATATTTCTGGGAATATTACAGAAGGTGCAGGATCAGTTCATTCCAAAGAGGAAGAAAGATTCCAAGGTTAGTAAGAGGTAACCGTGGCTGACAAGGGAAGTAAGGGGCAGTATAAAAATAAAATGGAAGATGTACAACGTAGCAAAGATGAGCGGGAAGCAAGAGGATGGGGTAATATTTTGAAGAGCAACAGAAGATAACTAAAAAGGAAATACGGGGTAAAAGATGAGGTACGAAGGTAAGCTAGCCAAGAATATAAAGGAGGATAGTAAAAGCTTATTTAGGTATGTGAAGAGGAAAAAAAACAGTTTATACCAAAGTTCGAACCTTGAAGACCGAAAAAGGTGAATTTATTTTGGCGAGCAGACGAGTGGCTGAAGGTTCAACAGGTACTTTGGATCTGTCTTCACTAAGGCGACACAAACAATCTCCCTGATGTACTAGTGGCCAGAGGATCTAGGGTGACGGAGGAACTGAAGGAAATTCACATTAGGCAGGAAATGGTGTTGGGTAGACTGATGGGACTGAAGGCTGATAAATCCCCAGGGCCTGATGGTCTGCATCCCAGGGTACTTAAGGAAGTGGCTCTAGAAATCGTGGACGCATTGGTGATAATTTTCCAATGTTCTATAGATTCAGTTCCTGTGGATTGGAGGGTAGCTAACGTTATTCCACTTTTTAAGAAAGGCGGGAGTGAGAAAACGGAATTATAGACCCGTTTGCCTGACATCGGTGGAGGGGAAGGTGCTGGAGTCAATGATAAAATATGAAATAGCGGCAAATTTGGATGGCAGTAACAGGATCGGTCCAAGTCGGCATGGATTTACAAGGGGAAATCATGCTTAACTGATCTTCTGGATTATTTTCAGGATATAACTAGAAAAATGGACAAGGGAGAACCAGTGGATGTAGTGTACCTGGACATTCAGAAAAGCATTTGGTAAGTTCCCACATAGGAGATTAGTGGGCAAAATTAGAGCACATGGTATTGGGGGTAGAATGCTGACATGGATAGAAAATTGGTTGGCAGACATTCTCTGGATGCTTTCAAGAGGAGCTAGATGGGGCACTTAGCGGAGTCAGGGGACGTGGGGGAGAAGGCAGGAACGGGGTACTGATTGGGGATGAGCAGCCATGATCACATTGAATGGCGGTGCTGGCTCGAAGGGTCAAATGGCCTACTCCTGCATTATTGTCTATTGTCTAGAAAAGAACTGCAGATCAAAGGTGATAAAGCATAGCAAGAAATGGCCACGCTCCTACTGAACTTTACTGGGCACTCTCTTATTAACGCTACCTATCATTTGTACATACACCCGCACACATTCGACTGCACCACACACACACTCACTTGTACACTCACCTGTACAACACACACCGCGGAACATTCCACACACTGATGGCAGTAACACCATTTGTGTGAAAAAGGTACCCCTCAGAATTAAATATTTTTCCTTCAACTTGCACCTATGCCCCGTGGTCCTCGATTCACCAACTCTGGGCAAGAGACTGTGCATCTACCTGATCTACTCCTCTCACGATTTTGCACACCTCTATAAGATCTCCCCTAATCCTCTTGCCCTCCAAGGGATAGAGACCCAGTCTACTCAACCTCTCCCTATAGCTCACAACCTCTAACCCTGCCAACAGGTACCAGAGTCCCTCAACCACGCAGCTGATCCCGGGAACAATCTCCACTGATTCAGCGACAGTCTGCTAATCATTCTAGACACTGCGAAAGTGCCAGAGAATGGATGTCCCCACTTCGATGGTGAATGTCTGAAGTCCCAGCGCCTCTCAGGAGGTATCCTGAATGTCCCAGGCCTCCCAGGGTGAATGTCAGACGTCATCCCAGGTGGGCCACGAGATATCCGACTCTCGCGTATCAAACCTCATAGACCAACAGGAATGTCGCACTGCGAATATTCCTCTGTGACACAGAATATCAGGATATCCCAGGAGGAAGATAGACACAAAAAGCTAGAGCAACTCAGATGCAACACCTGTCCCTATACGTCCTCCCTCCAATCTGTCCAGGGACCCCGACAATCCTTTTAGTTTAGGCAGAGGTTCACTTGCACCTCTTCCAACCTCATCTACTGCATTAGTTTTTCAAGATGTGGACTCTTAAGGGCCTGTCCCATTTGGGCGTCATTTGCGCTTCTATCGTCGGTTTAAACCAGCATCTGCTTCCTACACATGCCCAGTATTAATGTAGTATAATAAAGAGGGTTGGATTCCAGTGTTTGGTATTTGGTATTTGACTGCATCAGACTAGGGGGGGGGGGGGGGGGGGGGGGGGGGGGGGGGGGGGGGGGCAATGCAATTAGGACCTGAATTACACAGTTGCTTCCTACACATTCCCAGGAGGAAGTTGTGGTTTGACCATGTGTGGCGGCTGCAGCATTAAATACGGTGAGTGTGCTTACCGCGCAATGCATCAGAATTCAGCAGGCTCCTGGGTTGAGGGGAGCTGTTAAGGGTTTGAAGGTTGAGGGGAGGGGTTGAGGAGTTGAGGGGAGGAGTTGAGGGTTGAGGGGAGGGGTTGAGGGTTGAGGGGAGGGGTTGAGGGTTGAGGGGGGGAGTCACCAATGCTACGGTTTATAAACTGCTGCTCCTGACTAAAGATCGCAGACGGCAAAGACCGTGGAGCGGACAACGATATTAATCTTTGATAGAAGTTAATATCTTATCTCCTGACCGCTCTCTTTCTCTGTGAGTTCACGAAGCTGCCAAAGATGTCGCTGAATCCTGTGGTCAATTGTACCGTGGTAAGAAATGTGTCCTTTCTGGATAATGTGGTGCGAGGATGCTTCCAGGGCTGTTTAATGACTCGGGGCGTGAAGACCAGGGTTCCTGTCTAGGGCGATAGATAGCAAAGGATGCAGGCAGGGTCCAGCCGTGTCTAAATCCCACTCGCTGGTTCCCACTGTGCAGGAGAGAGAAATCCGATGAAGCGGCGAGTTTACGTCGTGCCCGTGCGTTTGGGAAAGTACTTTGGGTTGGTTGTGCAGGTTGGAGTTGGGAAAGTATTTTGGGTCGGGTGTGGAAATTGGGAAAGTAGTTAAAAAGGCGGCGGAATCCCGCGTTCGTTCACGATGAAGTTTAGCAGAGATCCGTGCAGCCGGGGCAGGAGATTTGGGTGGTGTGAGGGAGTGTGAACCAGTGTGAGCGTCAGTCAGTGTGACCGTGGGCCAATGTGAGTGTGTGCAACAGTGAGCGTGAGCCACTGTAAGTGTGTCAGTGCGTGTAAGGATGTGCCAGTGTGTGTGTGTGTGTGTGTGTGTGTGTGTGTGTGTGTGTGTGTGTGTGTGTGTGTGTGTGTGTGTGTGTGTGTGTGTGTGAGTGTGTGTGTGTGTGTGTGTGAGTGTGAGTCGGTGTGAGTGTGAACCGGTGTGAGTGTGTGCCGGTGTGAGTGTGTGCCGGTGTGAATGTGAGCCTGTGCTGCCACACTCACTGGCTGACCCACCTTGTCTTCATCTCCTAGGCGGTTCCGTTTAACAGGCAGTTCCCAGATGCGCTGAAGGCGGATTCCATGCTGGTGTTTTGTGGGAGGATCCCGGAGGACTCCACATTGTAAGAACTCGCTTCCTTCCCGTCAGAGCCCCGCGGCACCCGGGTCAGTGGAACCCGTCTCGTCCACCACCGTGGGAGGGGCGGTAGGAGGGAGCTGAGCGCTGTGGGAGGGGCGGTAGTGAGGGAGCGCCGCACTGTGGGGCTGGTCTCTGTGGACGCAGTTCTGAGCTCTGGTGTCGATTACTCTCTCTCTCTCTCTCTCTCTCTCTCTGCCTCTCACCCCCTCTCTTTTCTTTGTAGTTTTGTGATTAATCTCCAAGATGGCAAGGACCCAAAGAACATCCCCTTCCATTTCGGGGCCCGTTTTGAAGGCGGCCAAGACAAGATTGTGTACAGCAACCAGCAAGGCGCAGACTGGGCGGCAATGTCCGAGGTTTGCTGCGACTTCGGCAAACGAGGAAGCGAGTTCAAACTCGCCTTCTTCATCTGGAATAACTGCTACCAGGTATGCCACCGCTCCCGGGAACCCCACGGCCACCCTTCCCATACCGTCAATAGCCAATAGGTGCAGGAGGTGGCCATTCGGCCCTTCAAGCCTGCACCGCCATTTAAAGTGATCACGGCTGATCATCCCCAACCAGTACTCCGTTCCTGCTTTCTCCCCATATCCCCTGACTCCGCTATCTTTAAGAGCCCTATCAAGCTCTCTCTTCAAATTATCCAGAGAACCGGCCTTCACCGCCATCTGAGACAGATAATTCCACAGACTCACAACTCCCTGTGAGAAAAAGTGTTTCCTCGTCTCCGTTCTTTATGGCTTACTACTTATTCTTCAACTGTGGCCCCTTGTTCCGGACTCCCCCAACACCGGGAACATGTTTCCTGCCTCTAGCGTGTCCAAACCCTTAACAATCTTATATGTTTCAATGAGAAGCCTTCTCATCCTTCTAAACTACAGAGTGTACAAGCCCAGCTGTTCCATTCTCTCCGCATATGACAGTCCTGCCATCCCGGGAATTAACCTTGTAAACCTACGATGCACTCCCTCAATAGCAAGAATGTCTTTTCTCAAATTCGGGGACCAAAACTGCACACAATGCTCCAGGTGTGGTCTAACTAGGGCTCAACACTGCAGAGGACAGAGGTCCAGTCCCATTTGCCACTAAACCCTTCGTCTGTCTGTTTTGATGTCCATTATCCTCTGGTACAGCTTCCTCTGGCATGTTGTTCCAGACATCGATCACCCTCTGCCTCCGAGGTCCATCTCCAATATCTGGCCGTGACCGGGAGCCGCAGTCGGGGCCGCTCCCTCAATCCGTCCTTGTCCGGCTGCCGGCCCGCGGGTTATACAACTGAATCCGGCTCCTTATACAGACTCTACCCCCCACCATCCCGTCTATACCCTCCCCCCCCCCCCCCGCCACCCCACACAGACCGATCCCCACACCCCCCATCCCGTCTACACCACATCACACACACCCCCTCCAACCCCCCCCCCCCTCCGCCCCCTCCCCCTCCCTCTCATACACCCTCTCACTCCCCCTCTAATCCCCTCCAGCCCCCTCCACCCCCACCCCCCACTAACCCCCTCCCCCTTCCCCACCCCCTCCAACCCCCTCCCCCTCACACCGCCTCACGCCCGTATGATTCCCGCAGGTCTGCGTGAACGGCAAACACTCCCTGATTTACGACCGCGCCGCCGACATGAAGATCGACACCATCAATATCTACGGGCAAGTTCAGATCAACAGCGTGAAAGTTTATGATCTGCGCTGTGCTTAGAGGTGAGGGGGCGCCGCGCTACGGGAGGGAGGGAGGGAGAGAGCGCCGCGCTGACAACATACATTAGGTGCAGGAGTAGGCCATTTGGCCCATCGAACCAGCACCGCCGTTCGCTGTGATCATGTCAGATCATCCCCAATCAGTACCCCATTCCTGCCTTCTCCCCATATCCCCTGACTCCGCTATTTTTAAGTGCGTAATCTCGCTCTCTCTTGAAAGCATCAGGAGAAACGGCCTCCACCGCCCTCTGAGGCAGAGAATACTACAGACTCACCACTGTCTGTCAGAAAATGTCTCCGTTCTAAATGGCTTACTCCTTATTTTGAAACTGTGGCCCCTGGTTCTGGACCCCCAACATCGGGAACATGTTTCCTGCCTCAAGCGTTTCCCAACCCTTCACAAACTTATATGTTTCAATGAGAACTCCTCTCAACCTTCTAAACTCAAGAGTACAATCCCCGCTGTTCCATTCTCTCAGCATTTGACAGTCCCACCATCCCGGGAATTATCCTTGTAAACCTACGCTGCACTCCCTGGATAGGAAGAATGTCCGTCCTCAAATTACGGGACCAAAACTGCATACAATACTGCAGGTGTGGTCTCACTAGGGCTCTGTACAAATGCAGAAGG